>NW_028251828.1:0-156991 GCF_964263255.1 Lissotriton vulgaris | reverse complement strand
TTCCAGTAACTTGAATTTCCTTCTTAGGATATCATTGCCTGCTATATAAAATATATATTAAAAAATATATTACAATGTCAATATTGTAAAACATTTTTTTTTCAATTTATATTAAAAATATGTAATGTAATTTAAAAAATAAAATATCAAAAAATAAATACTTTAAAACAATGTAGTAAATTAGTATAAAAAATATAACAATACATTTTAAAATTATCAGTTACAAAACCTTTGAAATTCATTGAAAAAACCATAGGTTTCAGCCACAATATAGTTAGGAATTAACATTTAAAGTACCTTAGAAATTCACTGAAAAAACCATAGGTTTCGCACACGTTATAGTTAGGAATTAGCATTTAAAAAACCTTGCAAATTAGTTAAAAAAAACATAGGTTTCACACATGTTATAATTAGCTGGACATTTCACTCATACTAAACCTTTGAAATTCCCCTGTTATAGTTAGTTCAGCTAACTATAACTCTCGCTCCTGCAATGCACTGCTGATGAGGTCACATATTACATCACTCATGACATGGTCATTGACATCACTCATGACATCACTGATGACATCTCAAATGACATCACTGATGAAATCATCCTTATGAAAGAGTGGCAGACCTCCGCTCACCCTAATATAACCTTAACCTTAAAAAATGGAGATACTAATACCAGTTACAACCTATTCAGTAAATCCACCACCTACATACACATCCAATTATTCACCAACAGTTCAATATAGTCACTTCTACATGTACTCACTTATATGTACACATACACCTATACATCCTGTTACACATCAACACTCATCCATAGAGTTACTCACACACATACTCACACATGCTCACAGGATCAAACATCCATTTATTTGCATATACAGCTATACACACACCACTACACTTACTTCTACAGAAATGTACACATACTTACTCTCTTAATTAATCACTTATAGAAACTCATACTTATTTATACAGGAACTCTTCCAATCTCTCACTCTCACATATACTCAGATATATACATCAATACTCCCAATTACTAGTTTAGAATATATGTAGTTACTAATAGAGAGAGAGAGAGAAACTCTGTTTATTTAGACCGTGGTCTTTAAACAACAATGAGATCGAAATGCATCACATCAATATCAAAACCATACTAAATTTATAAAATCAGGCTGTTACTCTCCATGCCGCTTTCTATATGTTATACAAAATTTAAAAAAGAAAAGGCATTCCATGGGTAGCACAGACAAAAATGTTAAGAAGAATTTTAAAACACATGCTATGCATAATAAATTTGGAAGATATTACATTAAAAATAGGCAATTTCGATATGTTTCTCATTACAGGACTATCCGATATCTTATAGGCTTGCAATCCCTCGTAACTTAGCTTTTACTTGTATCTATCAATATAGGTTCCTCAATTTGATTTATTTTGTTGTTCCTGTGCTATGCGATTCACCTTTTTCAGAAAGTTCCCAAGTGCAATTGCTATTTCCAGATTTTGCATTCCTATCAATAAGTTTGTCGCTTGTACTCGTTGTCTTATGCCATATTTTATAAATAAAGGTCGTAAGAACCGTTTTCTCACTTCTAGACATGTCAAGCAGTCAAGTAGTATGTGCAGCATTTCACACTTGGCCCCCAGGCCACATTTACATGTACCATCTGGATATAACATTTCTGCCTTAACTCTCCCTTCCATTAGCCAAGGGGTGGTGCCAATTCGGATTTTCAGTATCTCCCACCTAAATGCATAATTTGGCAGGGTTTCTAAGTATGGGTACCCAGTCTCGTTTTCCCATGATTCTATCATATTTACCACTGATTTTTTGTTTCTTAGATATCCTATATCCTGCCTTCTGGAGTACTCCCTTCCTTGTACTCTGAGTGCACTGTTCGTGAACTCTACATCTAGAGAATTTTGGTTTACTCCCACTTTTAGATTCCCGATTATTTCCTTTATTTTTATAGTTACTAATAAAGATACTAATGAAACAGTCATTCACTCACTAACACACCTATACACACACGCATCTACCCATACAGTCCTGTACACATGCTGTCTTCAAAATACATACAAACAGTGAGTCACTCATTCATGCATCTTTGCGCTAAGTAATATTCCCCACTGAAACATACAAACACTCATATTGATAGTTTAAAAACTAACTAATAACCCATATAGACACTCATGTAGCTACTCACCAACCCATGCAGCCACCTATACACAAAGTGAGACACTGATACAGATATTTAAACATTTAAAAATTACTCTGTAATACTTGTATTCACTAAGATACACTTAATAAGTCAGTTATACAATCAATTTTACAAAACAAACATCCATTTAGATACTTATTTACCCATTTATTCTTCCATCGACCTTTAGATATACATATATGAAAAAATATTTATTTTTTAGAAAGACACACATTCACTGGATGATGTCATCAGTGATGTAATTTGAGATGTCATCAGTGATGTCATGAGTGATGTCACTGACCATGTCATGAGTGATGTAATATGTGATGTCATTTATTTCATTTAAGACATTTGTTAAGCGCACTGTCACAGGCATCCTGGCGCTGATTAGTTCAGAGGAGTGGACAATAACGGGCGGAGCGTGACCTTTCAAAAGGTTGCCTTGTTAAACAGCCATGTTTTAATCTTTCTCCTAAACTGAGGAAGTTCAGTGATTTGCCTAATCTCGAGCGGGCGCAGATTCCAGAGTTTGGCATTAGCCACCTCAAAGGATCTGCCCCCAGCTCTGACCTTCCTAAATCTAGGCACCTTCACCAACTTGGCCGTAGAAGATCGAAGCTGCCTAGTAGGAAAGTACCAGACAAATTTCGATTGTAGGAAAGCAGGGCCGGTTCCCTGGAGAGCCCTAACGACCAGGCAGAGGGCCTTAAATTGTATTCTCTGCCTTAACGAATGCAATTTCGCAAGGGTGGATGATCCATGTGCTATTCTAGGAAGCCCCGGAGCCAACCTAGCAGACGCTGATTGGACCCTTTGGAGCCTATCCAATAAAAACTCAGGGGACCCCAGAAAAAGGGCATTGCAATAATCCAGCCGGCTGAGGATTGTACACCTTTCCACTTGAGCACGAGCTTGAGATGGTAAAAGTGGCAAGACTTTCCTCAGAGAGCGTAAGATGGCAAAGCAACAGGCAGTCGTCTTTTTTACATGAGTCTCCATACTGAGCCTTTGATCCAGCATAACCCTAAGATTACGGACCGAGTCCACCGGCCTTACTTTGGTGCCTGTTTCAGGGGGACAAAAGTTATCTGGAAACGGATGGGAGATCTTATTCCCGGCGCTAAAGAGCACCTCCATCTTCCCAACATTAAACTGAAGGGAGTTATCCTTTAGCCATCGTGACCTATCACACAGACAGTTGTGGAAGACCTCCACAGATGTTGAGTCCTCACCCTCAAAGGAGAGGATCATCTGTGTGTCATCAGCATAATTTACGATCTTGATGTTATAGGTTTTAATAAGTGAGATCAAAGGTCTGAGATACAGATTAAAAAGTATGGGACTAATTGCTGAGCCCTGAGGGACCCCGTGACGTACCTGAGTGAAGGCCGATTGAAAAGGGGGCAAAGCCACCGCCTGCTGCCTATCCTGCAGAAATGAGCGAAACCACATCAAGGCACTACCTCTTACCCCAGCCTCAGATAACCGGTTCAACAAGATCTTATGGTTGACCGTATCAAAGGCGGCAGACATATCTAGCAGGATCAGAAACGCTGCCTGTCTCCTGTCTGCACGCCTCTGAAGCTCATCCATGGCGGTGACCAAGGCTGATTCGGTCCCATGAGCTGGCCGGAAGCCAAATTGATCATCATCTAATAATTGATGATGTTCCAGATGCTTGGAGAGGGTAGTGCTAACCAGACGCTCGACAATCTGAGCTGGAAAAGGCAGCAAGGAAATGGGTCTGTAATTTTTAGAACAGTCTGGATCTAGAGAGGGTTTTTTCAGCAGAGGAGATATCACCGCCCGTTTCCACTGGACTGGAACAATGCCAGTAGCGAGAGATTGATTACATATTAGGCGGAGAGAAGGGAATAGTTCCTCTTCATATTCTTTCCAAATTTTGCGTGGCACAGGGTCCAAAGGAGACCCAGAAGAAATCCCCCTGGCTAGCCCTCTAAATTCCTCTTGCGTGAAGAGTGGGAACTCAAGTAAAGGTTCATTTGGTAACCGGACTAGCGCGACCGTCCTGTCCACTGAAGACCCAGATCTCGTGTCACGAGAAAGATCAGATTCAGGAGAAACCTCCAAATCTTCAATGATTTGCTCGATTTTATCTTTAAAGAATTTGGCAAGGTTCTCGCTCAGTTCTTGGGATGGAACAATTGCATTCTTAGAGCACTCAAGGTTGGTGAAGCTGTTCAGTATATTAAAAATGCTCCTAGAGCTATTAGTAGAGTTACAAATCAAGGAGGAATAATATTCTGCTATAGATTTCTTAATCAGATTCTTATATTCCAAAACCTTGTTTTTCCATACCTCCTTAGGGGCTTCCTCGTAATCCCGTTTTCACATTCTTTCAGCTTGTTTACAGCCCTGCCTCAAGTTTTTCAGTGTATCATTAAACCAGGGGGCAGAACCATTCCCCTTGCATCTGCGTGTCTTTAGGGGAGCATGCGCATCCAAGACAGCTGTAATTCCTGAGCAAAGAGAGGTGTAGTTTTCCTCCACTTGCTTATCCTCGTCAAAGAGCTTTCCCACATTAAACACCTCCCGTGAGGAATTCAAGCATGCAAGAGCCCTCTAATCTCTGCACCAAAATTCCTTAATGATCACAGGAGCCCTGGTATGAACACTGTTAATATTTATAAAAAATTTAACGAGGGAGTGATCTGTCCACTCCATGGGTAGGATTTGCCCCATAGCCAACAGGTCAGGAGCCGCGAACACGAGATCTAAAAGGTGACCCGCCTTGTGGGTAGCACCCGTGACCTGCTGGGAAAGGCCAAATCTTTCACAAGACTGAAGTATGCTAAGAAGACCCAGGTCAAGGGAGCCATTGCGCCAGAGGTTAAAATCTCCCAGAATAACCAGCCTATGATGAGAAGCTGCAATGTTAGTCAGGGTAGCTAATAGTGCTTGTTGCTGCTGTAAACTAAAAGCTACTGGCGGTCTATAGCATAATACCCCAGTAAAAGTAGTCCTGGAGTGAGTCCGGATAGATAGACTCAATAGCTCTGTACCCTCAGCCGGGTCTAGATCAATAATGTTGATTCTGTAGGTTGCATTAAAAATAACTCCTACTCCTCCGCCTCTCTCAATAGACCTAGGGAGATGTAGAAATTTAAACCCAGAAGGGCAGGCACAGCTGGGAGCAACCAGACAGTCAGAGCGAGTCCATGTTTCCGTCATGAAGAGGATATCCAATTCATGAGTTTCAATCAGCAACTGAATCTCTATATAATGCTTAGGCAGGGACCTCAGATTCAAAACCCACATTTCAAGAGACTGTCAGTAAGAAAGTCTGCTCGTGGGAGGGCAGTGTTCAGCAGTCTAAACGTTCCTTTGTCTGCGTGGAGCCTACCTAATTGTAAGAGCATATCTCTCGAATAAGGAGGACCAGGTGGTAATTGACCAGTTTCTAAGGGACCAAAACAGGCAGCATAACTGGCACAAGGCGCTACCTTGGCGCGGACGGGCGCAGACGGGCTTGCCTTTGGCGCGCCTTCAGCGTGCCGCCGGCACGCCCGCTGCGCCCACCCGCTACGTGGACGAGATGACATCTTCCCTATATCCGGTATTGAGGAGGGCAGGATGCGGCCAGCAACTGGACCGCAACCCTTTCCTCCGTCCAGTATGGCGGCTAACAGCAGTCTCTTCCTACAGCGTCAGCACGTAGTCTGCTGCGCTGGGAGATGAGAGATACTCAGTAATGCGGCAGGTAAAGTTAAAAGCATTCGCTAGAATAAATGAAATAACAAAACTTTCCAAATGCACACAGTTTAAAAATGCACGCAGTCTCCGGCCTTTCCGCATCAGAGGTGAGCCAATCAATATCAGCGCGCTCGCGCTTCAAAGCACTTTAATACCTAGGGAGGGCGGGATGCGGCCAGCAACTGGACCGCAACCCTTTCCCCCGCCCAGTATGGCAGTCATCAGCAGTGCATTGCGGGCGCGCAAGTTATAGTTAGCTGAACTTACTATAACGGGGGAATTTCAAAGGTTTTGTATGAGTGTAATGTCCAGCTAACTATAACATGTGTGAAACCTATGGTTTTTTCAATGAATTTGCAAGGTTTTTTAAATGCTAATTCCTAACTATAACGTGTGTGAAACCTATGTTTTTTTCAGAGAATATATATATATATATATATATATATATATATATATATATATATATATATATATATATATATATATATATATTACCTACTGGCGATAGCCAGTAGGTATATATAGTTAGGATTATTTGTCTATGGAACTTTTGAAAATTCTATGTCTAATAACTTTGGCGTTTGTGGACGGAATCGGCTGAAATTTTCAGGAAAATGGCACATTTTGTTTCTGAGCAGCCCCTGAAAATTTGGGGGGGTTTCATCAAGGGGGGGCCGAGAAAAAAGGGGGGTCCCAAAACACGTTTTTCCCATGTTAATTTCCGTAGGGCCTTTGGCCTCACTTTTAGCTCGAACGGCTGAATGGATTTGCACGAAACTTGGCAAAATTATAGGGACTGTTAGCCCGATGTGCCTTTGCTAGGTCTCAATATATGTGCTCCAGTGGATTTTGAGAAATTAACGTTCAAAACAAGATATATATCTGTAACAGCGCTCCGGGCTGCGCTCCGGTCCGCTTACTTTTCGCGAAACGGAACTTTGCGATGCGAAGCTGATTGGCTCCCCGGTGTCTGTCAACATTCTAAACAGTCCGGAGCGGCCGCCATCTTATCTCTCGGTAGGATCGAGAGAGAAGAAGAGGTGAAAAACGAAGGGGGAATTTAATGAAAGGGGGCAAGGTATACCCCTCTTGACCCCCTAGGAATGTTGTTGGGGTTATTAAAGGGTCCCGTGGGGAAAATAAAAAAAAAAAAATTTTCACGGTAGAAGCGCTTCACGGGCCGCGAACTGGGCCGCAAACTGGTAGCGAAACGGGAATTCGCCATTTTGTGCTTCGTTTTAATTAAATTACTAGGTATAAGGGGGTGCGGGAGACGTATCCTAATCCCCTATGTTTTCTGAGGGTGGCTGAGGAGGCTCATATATGTTGATACATCTCTTCCAGCGGCTGTGCGTGAGCTTTTCTTTTTTTTTTGCTGCGTGACGTCTGTTAACGTTCGATTCGATGGAAATCAGGAAGTGTTGACCGCCAATTTGTCAGTGCGATAAAATATTTTGTTATAAATGAATCCTTATTGATAAACATTGTCTGCGCCATCTTGCCTTTTTTCCAATGCCACAATTTTGTCGTGCACGGCTGCCATTTTAGATGCCAGGCTGGTCCCAGGCTATCACCTAGCCCTGCGGATGTAGTTTATGGCCCCAGCTGTAGAGAATCCAGACATGCCAACCCTCCCGATTCAGGCGTGAGACTACTGATTTCAGTGCTAGTCTCCCGCCTCCCGATTTCTGCAAGCAAAAACCCGGGGGCATATTACCAACAACTAGCGATAATTTTTGTCTCTAACTTGTTTAGAGACAAAAATTATCGCCGCACATCGGCGATTTTTATCGCAGATAAACCTTGCTATTAGCAAGGTTTATCGCAAATGCGAAAAAAAACGGCCGCAATGCATGAATATCGCTGAAAAGTCAGCGATATTCATGCATTATCGAGCAAATGCTCTTAGCCATGTTATCCACCTCCCATTGGATAACATGGCTAAGAACTGCTCAGGTCAGGTGTTAGCTTTTGGAGATATTCGCGCTTAGCGCGAATATCTCCAAAAGTTGGTAATAGGAGATAGCGATGTTAGGGACTGTTTCCAGTCGCTAACATCTTGGCACGCCCACTTTGCATGTCATTAGTGATAAATATCACTGACATGCAAAGCGGGGCCCAAGATGGTCGCTATCTCCTTTTAGCTGTCACTAACTGGTGTTAGCGACAGCTTGGTAATAGGGAGATCATTTTATCTCCACTTTCTTGGCTTTTAAAGCCAAAAAAGCGGAGATAAACCCCCTTGATAATATGCCCCACGATTCCTCGGGGGTTTCAGCTGACAAGGCTTGGTATTGTGTTACGTGGTAATTCTTCCAGGAAACGTCAGAGGGTCGATGCAGGGGTTCTAGAAGGGGTGATAAACCATTTAAGCCTCATGAACAAGCGCATGGTCTTTTAAAGATCTGTGAAGTACTCGGGCGGCGGTGTGTGTGTGTCCTCTTTCAGGAGCGGGCGGGGGGGGGCACTGCCAGCAACTTGCCAGGCCAGGCAGTGTTCAACACTTGCATCACCCTTTCTCTGCCTGCTATTGCGCTCCATGCTTCGGAAAGGTAAGAAAAAGAACGTGCATTTGAGTTTCAAATGTCCGATCCTGTAGCAGTACACTTGCAAAGCCCACACATGACAATAACCCGATTCAAGGCCCCATTCACCCGATTTTTTAAAAATATATAGCACTCCAATAAAGTAGGATTATAAAACTTTATTAACTTTTAAATATAACGAACGGAACAAAAACTGTAACAAACATTTAAACATTTTTGACAAAAAAAAGCAACAATATCCAGAAGCTGTCTTTTGTGCGAATAGTCCTAAGGCAGCACAACGTGCTGAGTTCTGGACGGCACCCAGGTGATGTCACCTGGGTGCCGCACTGGTTTTTGGTTTCCTACAATGCAGCTCAGAAAAACAGCGTGGGGCGTCCCGGGTGGTGCGGGGGGAGGCCTCGTCAGTAGCGGTCTGTTGTGCGAATAGTCCCAAGGCAGCAGAACGCGCTGAGATGTGGATGGCATCCAGGTGATGTCCAGTAAACTGCCGCACTGGTTTTGGTATCCTACAATGCTGCTCCGAAAATTGGCGTGGGGCGGCCTGGGGGGGGGGCGTGGGGGAGGCGGCGTGAACGGGCCTCCCCAGGTGGCGGCCATCCAGCTGAGTTGCGCCCGCTCTTGCGGCTACAGCGTCTCGCTCACCATGTAGTTGAGTTGCTCCCACTCTTGCAGTGCAGCGATAGGCGGCTGCCACAGGACTCTTAAAAAGGCGGCCGGCTCTTCGGTTTTGGGCCTGGTCCACTTAAATGGTCCTGGGACACCTTGGAACTCGGACGCTTGCCTGCTAGGGCTTGGGCTCCATTCTCGAAAGCGTCCCCTCAGCCGTGAAGATTCTACAAAAGTCTTGGGGGCCCTCGACTCCTGCAGGCTTCCGGTGGGGAGCGGCTGCCATGATTGCTCGCGGAATGACCACGACGGAGCCACGAGATGGTGGTGCTCTCATGGTGACGCCAGCTTCAGTCTGAATCATCCAGAAACAAGGTGGGGCTTTCATCGTTTGGGAAAAAAAAATGTTCTAAACCAATGAAAAGTGTTATTTTTAGGTCATATGACCAAGCCTTCCATCTTTAGGAAACCAAAGGTAAAATGAACCAATGAAAAGTTTTATAAACAAGTCACATGACCTGTTATGCGGCATAGGGCTACAAAAAGCGTAGAAAATCCGTTGGCACGTGAGGCGGCGTCAGTAGCGGACCGGTGTGCGAATAGGCCGAAGGCAGCACAACGCGCCGAGATCCGGATGGCACCGAGTTAGTGTTCAGCAAGTTGCTGCACTGGTGTGGCTATCCTACAATGCTGTGCCGAAAGACGGCGTGTCCAGCTGAGTTCCGGTCACTTTTGCGGTACAGTGACTGGAACGCGCCGAGATCCGGATGGCACCGAGGTGGTGTCCAGCAAGTTGCCGCACTGGTGTGGCCATCCTACAATGCTGCGCCGAAAGTCAGTGTGGGGTGCCCCGTTGGCTTATGAGGTGATGTCAGTAGTGGATCGATGTGTGAATAGGTCGGAACCAGCACAAGGCGCCCTGCACTGTTGAGCTTTTTTCAATGCCTGTTTTTTGTTGTTTCCCCTCCATCAAAAACAAAAAATAAATATAAAACTGTGCAAAAATACAAAAAAATGTTTAGAAAAGCAGTGCTTGTAAGACTGTCTGAAGCTCTTTTGCACGTGCTGCAGCTTCACTATTGCCCTGGTGTGGCCAAAGATCGCCCATGACATAGGCGGCCGGCTCCCGATGTCCGGCGGAACTTTTTTCCTTTTCCTTTCTGCTTCTTGTCCCACAATCTGGTTCCTGAATGTGGTTCCTGAATGTGTGCAGGGGGATGCTATTGATTGAATGAAAATGGCGGCTTGACACAAAGCTGACTCAAGCGTTGCTGTTGATGCTATACAGACTAAAATTGGTTTTCAGTTTGTACATTCTTCAGGATTTTTTTTTCCATCCAAGGCTGATTGAGAGTTTGTAGAAAAATGGCTTCAGATTTTCCACATATTACTCTTCAACATTCTTCCTAAATGTAACAATGTGAGACTCACTAGGAAAACGGCTGTTTATCTTTCCTTTCAAAATGCTGCCAACAATATTTTCTGAATGGAAGACACCATCTTGTAGCATAAAGGGCCGAAAGGGGTTCTGGTCTGGCCGATTGTTGGTGGAGACATTTTGACTATATCTTGGACCTGCCCGGCCTCGCCCAAAATGGCGCCGGTATAAATGGGACTCGTAACTCCTTGTTGTGTACTGGTTGAACAACCTTGATATCACGAGATATGAATGCAGTTTTGATGCTCATGGCGGGCGGGGACGAGAATTGATTGAATATTTCTACATCCCTATTGATATTAAGTTCTGATGTGTTATTTATTACTGTACTATTGAAAGTTCGAATTAACGTCACCCATGGTACTTGCACGCAAATGTATATCTAGATAACTTTTTTGTAAGTGGCCCTGTCGTATTTTAATTACAAAATGTACGTCCAGCGATTCCGCAACTGTTAGACATCTTAGTTCTTGCAACCTAATGGCTCGCTCGTTACGTTCCTCTATAATGTAAATGTCTCCTCATCATATACGATTTCAGTTTGCTCCGTGGCCGGCCCACGTGGTTATAGGCCCGTATTTGTATACTGACATTTTCACAATAAAGGTTTTTAAAACAAAACACGGTAGTAGTATTTACATTGGTAAAGTTTTTACTTTTAGTCACTGTTTTCGAATCAGTAAAAGGCAAGTGAAATAAAGCAGTCCAATTACATGACGGATAAAAGGTATAATATGTGGGAACGCAGTAAAGATAAATGGTCAAGGGCAGTTGTGTTTTCCACTCCTGCAACATAAAGTGATCGATAAGAATCTGATAATCAGGCGTATCGGCGACTAAGACAGCAGGCCGAGTCTCTTTTACTCAACGGCTCCGTCATGGAACGAAGAAACGCCCTTTTTCTCGAAAAAGGAATATATTTTACTTGCAGGACAGTTGTAAATTTTCCGGGAAAGTACATTAGCCTGGAATATTATAACATATATGTTTAAAAAAAATAATGTTCGAAAACAATAAAAAGCGTAATTTTTAGGTCATATGACCAAGCTTTTCATCATTAAAATAACAAAAGTAACATGAACCAATGAAAAGTTTTATTAACAAGTCACATGACCTGTTATGCTTACGTTACGCGCTGCGCGCCGCGCCCCGGATCACTTCCGGGTGCGCTAACGCGGCGTGTCATATAACGCATTACGCGACAACGTAGGTCAAGAATATAGTTAAAATGTCTCCACCAACCAGCGTTCGGAACACAACCCCTTTCAGCAGTCCAAAAAGTTCTGTTAAATGACAACAGAGGGGACAGGCAACAAGAACCATCAGTCAAAGAGGGGAGGGCAAGTTCTTCTCTACCGGGTCATGTTGGGGCGCTACCGGAACTGATCGAATTGGTAGTCTACAGTGTTTCTGGATGTTTCAGACTAAAGCTGGCGTCAGCATGAGAGCACTACCATCTCGTAGCTCCGTCGTGGCCATTCCACAAGCAGACATGGCAGCCGCTCCCCACCAGAAGCCTGCGGGAGTCGGGGGCCCCCAAGACTTTTGTAGAATCTTCACGGCTGAGGGGACGCTTTCGAGAATGGGACCCAAGCCCTATCAGGGAAGCGTCCGAGTTCCAAGGTGTCCCAGGGCCATTTTAGTGGACCAGGCCCAAAACCGAAGAGCCGGCCGCCATTTTGAGAGTCCTGTGGCAGCCGCCTATCGCTGCAACGCAAGAGCGGGAGCAACTTAACTACATGGTGAGCGAGACGCTGTAGTCGCAAGAGCGGGCGGTAAACAGCTGAATGGCGGAAGAGGCACAGTGTAGCAAAAGCGGGCGGAATGGCAACTAAAACGGTAAAGGGGCGCCCCACTACAGCGTGTCTTCAGGTCAAACGGATTGTGGGACAAAGTCCAGAATAGAAGAGTCATCAAAAGGCAAAAAGTTCCGCCGGACCCCGGGAGCCAGCCGCCTATGTCGGGGGCGATCTCAGGCTACACCAGTGCTATAAGACTTGGGGAGGGGGTCGGAGCCAAGCGTCTTCTCCGAGTCCGTGCCATCACACCGCCCCTCGGGGGCCTCCGTCAAGCGGTTTAGGGAGGTACCATATAACATTGTTTTCAAATGCAGTCAGGTCCACAAATGACCCTCACTTACTTTGAGAATAGTGAAGCTGCAGTAGGTGGAAATAAGCTTCAGACAGTCTTACAAGCACTGCTTTTGTAAACATTTTTTGATTTTTTTGTATTTTTGCACAGTTTTATATTTTTTTTTGTTTTTGATGGAGGGGAAACAACAAAGCACAGGCATTGAAAAGGCTCAAACTCAGAACTCTGAACTATGGCACCCAACATCCAGGACTTGCCATCCGGATCTTGGCGCCTTGTGCTGCTTCCGACCTATTCACACATCGGTCCACTACTGACATCATCTTATAAACCAACGTAATGTAAATAGTTATTTAATAAAATGTTTTACCCTGTTACTTTGCTGGTGTGTTGTCTATATTTTTAATATTTGCATAGGGTTTGTCGTTATTTTGGGCGGGGTGGGTGACGGAGCCGAGCTGTCTTGCAG
The DNA here is from genome assembly GCF_964263255.1 of Lissotriton vulgaris. Lineage (NCBI taxonomy): Eukaryota > Metazoa > Chordata > Amphibia > Caudata > Salamandridae > Lissotriton > Lissotriton vulgaris. Next base: position 143,923 of record NW_028251828.1, on the reverse strand, counting down.
CCCTCATGGTGTGGCGCTCAGTTCATCTCACTATTTTCGTATTTCTCATGAAGGGTTGTTCCTAATGTTTCTATTTTAGCGAGGTCAAAAAGAGATCCAATTAGTGGCCTATTGATTTTGCTCGATTACTTTTGTTTTTTTACACGATTTTTCACGATCTGCAAAGACTAAACAGAGTATTGCGACTTTGTGCTTGTTTGTAAATAGAGAATGAACCAAAGAGAATCAATTGTAAAACAGTAAATGCTTGGATAACAATCAATCAAATGGAGAGACAAGCAGGCACGATGGATTACAACGGGGGTAAAGGCCTGCGTTAACTACTCTTCACTATCTGCAAAGAGAGAGTATTACTAAGAGAAAAGAGGGGAGGGGGGCAGCGTTCAAAGCACATCAGCGTGCATAAACACGAAAAAGTTTTTACCTATCACGTACTTGACATTTTACAGCTTTTGATATTTGCTATTAAAAAACCAATGAAACCATAGGTTATAGGCCATATATAGTTAGGAATTTGCATTTACAAAACCTTGAAAATTCACTGAAAAAACCATTGGTTATAGACCATATATAGTTAGGAATTAGCCTTTTCAAAACCTTATTTTACTCACACAAAACCATTGAAATTTCATATATAGTTAGTTCCACTAACTATATATCGCGCACCCGCAATCCACTGCTGATGATGTCACATATTACATCATTCATGACATGGTTAGTGACATCACTGATGACATCACTGATGACATCTCAAATGACATCACTGATATCTCAAATGACATCACTGATAAAATCACTGATAACATCTCATTTGACATGAATGATCACATCACTGATGATATCATTCATGTGATAATACCATAAACCTCTTCAGACTCTAATATAACCTTAGATACAATCAGTGTAAACAGATAGTCACAGACTGTCACTCATCCATGGAGTTACTCACACACCTAGTCAGTCATGCAAACAATCAATCACACCTCCATTTTCTCAACGATACAGTTATACACACCTTACTTATTCAAACATATACTAACACATATTTACTTTACTCTCTTATACAATCCCTGATATATGTTCACAATGATCCATACAGCCACTCACACATTCACTGGCTCTTATGCACAGTTATTTATATATGTCAACTCTCACATGTACTGTGTTTTACATATGTACTTACTTTGACATATAGCACTGAGATATCCATTCACTCACTAATACACTCATGCACAGTCAACCGCCAATACAGCTGTTTCCACATGCACTTTTGAACCCATACATATAGTGAATCAACTACTCACACATCTATGTACAGAGTCACACACCTGCCAGCCACCCATACACACACACTTAGTTTCCCATACAAATACTTCGACAACCAATGAATAACTCATACAGTTACTCATATAGCTACTGATCAACATATGCAGCAGTTTGTAGAACAACAGATATAATGATGCACAAATTAAAACAGTTTAGTCACTAACCCATGCACTCAGTGAGACACATTTAATCACTCACTCATACAGTCAGTCATGCACCTACTAAATCCTTCATCCAGACACTTATACATCCACTCATTCTTCAATATGTAAGACATATTTTAACTTTACAGAAACATACAGTCACTGGATGTTGTCATCAGAGATGTCATCAGTGATGTCATTTGAGATGTCATCAGTGATGTCATCAGTGATGTCACTAACCATGTCATGAATGATGTAATATGTGACATCATCAGCAGTGGATTGCGGGTGCGCGATATATAGTTAGTGGAACTAACTATATATGAAATTTCAATGGTTTTGTGTGAGTAAAATAAGGTTTTGAAAAGGCTAATTCCTAACTATATATGGTCTATAACCAATGGTTTTTCAGTGAATATATATATATATATATATATATATATATATATATATATATATATATATATATATATATATATATATATATATATATATATATATATATATATATTACCTACTGGCGGTCGCCAGTAGGTATATATAGTTAGGATTTTTTCCCTATGGGATTTCTGAAAATTCTATGTCTAATAACTTTGGCGTTTGTGGACGGAATCGGTTGAAATTTTCAGGAAAATGGCACATTTTGTTTCTGAGCAGCTCCTGGAAATTTAGGGGGGGTTCGTCAAGGGGGGGCTGAGAAAAAAGGGGGGTCCCAAAACGCGTTTTTAACATTGAGTTTTCCATAGGGCGGTTGGACTCACTTTTAGCCCGAACGGCTGAATGGATTTACACGAAACTTGGCAAAATTGTAGGGACTGTTAGCCCGATGTGCCTTTGCTAGGTCTCAATATATGTGCTTCAGTGGATTTTGAGAAATTAACGTTTAAATCAAGATATATATCTGTAACAGCGGTCCGGGCAGCGATCCGGTTCGCGTACTTTTCGCGTAACGGAACTTTGCGCACGGAAAGCTGATTGGCTCTTCGGTGTCTGTCAACATTCTAATCAGTCCGGTGCAGCCGCCATCTTGTCTCTCGGTAGGATCGAGAGATAAGAGGAGGCCAAAACAAGGGGGGAAATTTCCATAAGGGGGCATAGTAGATCCTCCCTGACCCCCTAGGTTTTATGTGGAGGTTTTAAAAGGGCCCAGCAGGGTTCAAAAAAATGTTTTCTTGTTTTTTTTTTCGCGTTGAGCGCCTAGTACGCGAACCGGAAAGCGTTCTAGGCAGCGTACTATAAGGATAATAGAATGATATACTTTTCAAAGACTAAATGTTAATTGTTTGTTGTTTTGTTTGTTGTTTTTGTTGTTTTTTTTGTTTTCTTTATTTTTAAATTTTTTTTTTTATTTTGATTGTTTTTCATAATTTATTAAACTTTCTAACATTTCAGTGTCTGAAATGTCATTATTTTCTTGAAATATTGTTTGCAAGCTGTGAGCTTGTAAAATGTCCTCATTTGCAAGGAGGGCATCTACTGCTTGGACACATTGCAGCAGTTCATTATCCAAGCTTTGATCCATAAATTCCATGTCAATTTGTTCAATCAATTCCTGGCTGCTTTCTTGCAGGTCCATTTCAAAAGAAACTTGGTTTTCGCCTTCCATTTTGCCTGAAATTTGGATTAAAAAAATATATATTAGTAGAGATAGGGCACTGTTGGGATTAATTTTAGATAGTCATTTTTTATCAGTGAATTTATCTTTTGGCAGTGTATAGTATCAGAGTGGAAATAGGACTATAAAAAAGTGTATGTGATTTAACCAAGACAAGCCTAACTCCATTCATAACTATAACAGAGAAGTCTATCTAAATACATTACTAGTACAGAGGGATAGTGTATATGTAGCAGAAAAAGTCTACTATATTAAGTTATAGTGCACAATATATTTCATTTTTAAAAATTATAACTTACCTTCACAAAGAAGTTGAAGTTTTTGGAAGCTATTGAAATGTGATGTACAACAAGAAGTAGTAGTCAAAATGGCTGTGTTTTCTTCTCTTCCTTTATATATTCAAGTATATAACCAATCAGATGTCAGGTAATAAAAGTAGAAAATGAAAGTAACATTTTCATTGGTTGTCAATTCCAACACTTCAGATGTGTTTTGTGAAGTAATTTACCTCACGGTACTTGGAGAGGTCTACAGGCTAAATGGCTAAATTAAATTTCAATCAAATTTGTGAGAATGAAAGGGATTGTTATGTAGTATGAGCTAATTTATATTTGGTGAGAGTGTCTCTAGTCGTTTTTCTGTAAATTACTTTCCCACCTTTTTTTGGACCGCTTCCTGGAAAGCGGTCTGGTCCGCGAACTAGGAGCGTAACGGGAGTCCACCATTTTGTGTTTCGGTCGAATCAAGGTATAAAATGGAGGGTAAATAATGTTCTGAATGGGTAGAAGGGGGCATGGTACAAGTAGTTTGCCCCCCTACGTTTTCTGAGGGTGGCTGAGGAGGACTATATGTGCGAAGAAAAAACTTTTTTTTTGAAATTTTGCGCGGTTAGCTTCCAGTTCGCGTACCGGATAGCGCTCTTTGAGCGTAGTTTGTTGAAAATTACAGAAAAAAGTTAGAAAAAAATAATAATTGTGAGTGATCAGATGAAGGGTAGCTCTGAGAAGAGCTTTTGGTTTTATGGTACATTTAGGTACTTATAAGTAGGTACCAATGCACAGTCTTAAATTCAGAATGAAAATTCTGTTGCCCTCATCTGAGAAGTGAACTCCATCTCCTCTGTAGATATCTTGCATGTAGTAACGCAAGTTATTGTTGTACAGAGAGCCCATTCCATGGTCTCTCATGAAAGCTGAAACAGATTTGTTTACATGCTTCCTCGCTTTCTCAATTTGTGGAGAAAATTGGTTGGACCACCTCCATTTCTGTCTTTGGCATATATTGGAATATACCAAAGCAGTTTGAGGAAAAAGTGCCATTAATTGCTCAAAGGTGTCCTTTAAAAGCATTTCCAGACCTACCCTTGTCAAAGTGCCCAAATCATTACCTCCACAGTGCACTATTAACAGGTCAGGTTTTGGCAAATGCATAAAGGTTTTCACCAATGGTATCAATTGGTGACATTTTAATCCTCTTTGGCCCAACCACTTAATTTCCACATCCTGTAAATTGAGGTTAGGTAAATTTCTGTTCTCAGCATACCTTTGAGCCCAGTGGATGTAACTATGTCCAACAATCCAGACCTTAAACATGGTGGGAGAAGGTTGTTCTGCAGTCAGATGAAGTGTGGTAATGAAAGGGCAGTTGAAACAGTAGGAGTTTCTAAAGAAAAAAAACTGTGGATTTCCAATGCTAATGAATCATTAGCAGTGATTGGTGCATTTCCATTTCTGAAAACAGAAAGTTAGGGTGCATGGATGTGTTCTTTGAAAGATGTAATTTGAATGGTCAAGGAAGACACATTTAATGAAAGATTGCACTGGATACGCAGGTGCACTGAGAGTTCAGAGTTCAATTGAAACATTGTTGTGTGAATTTGCAAACATGAGAGGTCTTCCAGGAGGTGGTTGCTATGGAAATAAGGCAGAGAGGGCAGAGGGGGGAAGGGTTTTGATTTGAAAAAAGTGAGGGAAGAGTTATGATTGGTTAATATGAGAGATATGTGAAATGAATATCTGTATTTCTGTGCTTTCAATAGCTGCAGCCTCTGGAGTGCATCGTTTTTCTTCTGCTGAAGACAATTTGGTGTATTTCTGAGACTGTTTTCAAAACTCAAAAAGTATTTGCTAAGGTGAGAAAAGATGTATTTATTTTAGATAGAGAATAGTATGAATTAAGGAGAAAATGATGAAGAAAGCTGTGTTTTTAAACTGTGGCTGTAGTGATATAGAAATAGATTTTGTTACTTTGAGAAATTGTAATTGCATATTCGGTGTAGCATTCTGAAATGCAGTAACACAAGTTATTGGGGTACATGGAGCCCATTCCATGGTCTGTTATGTAAGCTGAAACAGATATGTTGTTTTTAAAAACGAATTTTGAAATCAATTACATTTCTGGATATGTACTGCTAGAGCTTCATAGGTTGTTTTGGGCCATATTTATAAGGCATTTGAGTGTCTATTATGCTATTTTACGTTCTTCATGGTGCAAATTTCTTGTAAATACGCTCCCACTTGTGCTTTGCAAATTTAGATTTTGATTATGGGAGTTACCTAGCCATGTTAATAGTGTCCCAAAAATGGTGCTAGGGCATTCCAGAAAACGCTTTCATGTGTCTCAAGGACATTTTCAGTCATTTCCTCATGAATGCAGGTATACAATTGATTTATATGCTGTGTTTAAAAACGAATTTTGAAATCAATTACATTTCTGGATATGTACTGTTAGAGCTTCATAGGTTGTTTTGGGCCATATTTATAAGGCATTTGAGTGTCTTTGATGTTATGTTTCCCTTTTAAAATGGATAGTGTTCCTCATGGGGCCCTGAGCAGTTCTTAGCCATGTTATTTAATGGGAAGTGGATAACATGGCTAAGAGCATTTGCTGGAAAATGCATGAATATCGCTGACTGTTCAGCGATATTCATGCATTGTGGCCGTTTTTTTTTGCATTTGCGAGCAGTTCTTAGCCATGTTATCCAATGGAAGGTGGATAACATGGCTAAGAGCATTTGCTGGATAATGCATGAATATCGCTGACTTTTCAGCGATATTCATGCATTGCAGCCGTTTTTTATCGCATTTGCGATAAATCTTGCTAAGGAGAAAATGATGAAGAAAGCTGTGTTTTTAAACTGTGGCTTTGTCTGTAGTGATATAGAAATAGATTTTGTTTCTTTGAGAAATTGTAATTGCATATTCGGTGCACCATTCTGGCATGCAGTAACACAAGTTATTGTTGTATATGAAGTCCATTCCATGGTCTCTTATGTAAGCTGAAACAGATATGTTGTTTTTAAAAACCATTTTTGAAATCAATTAAATTTCTGAAAATGTCCTGCTAGAGCTTCATAGGTTGTTTGGGGTCATACACCTTTTTTGGGAAATTATTAACATGCCTATGTAACTCCCATAATCAAAACCTAAATTTGCCAACCGCAGGTGGGAGCGTATTTACAAGAAATTTGCACCATGAAGAACGTAAAATAGTATAATAGACACTCAAATGCCTTATAAATATGACCCAAAACAACTTATGAAGCAGTAGCAGTGCATATTTCCAGAAATGTAATGGTTTTCAAATAATGACTTATTTCATTGGTAGGCCTTCACATGTATTTTCTCCATGGTTTTTTTCAGTGAAAATCTTATCTGCAACCATGTGTTGGCCTCACCTCAAATAAACAAAACAGGTGATGGACCGAATGTGGATCAATGACACACATTCACCCCAGTCCAAAGATCTGGGCCTATACAAACCTTTAGATAGGCTACATCTTATCGTCATCCTGAATTAATCATTTAAAATATTAGGGAGAGATTTATGATTGTTCTATGCCTGTTTTGTACCATTGAGTGTCATTTTTGTGATGCAGTGCTGGTGCAAAAGATTTGCTATGTTAAATAATTAGTAGGGCATTAAGTTTTAGATGACTGTTATTCATTTACTGTTTGGTAATAGTGGTTAATAACATTTTTTATTATATTTTTCCACAGATTCAACTGCAGATTCTTTCATAGTTTGGAAAATGCCTACAAAAAATAGAATTAGAAAGGCGAGAAAACGTCAAAGACAGCAGGATGATGTTTTATTGCAGCAGTCCTCTTCCCCAAATACTTGTCAAAACACCAAGAAAGGTCCGGGTAAGAGCACAAAATCATTCTTAAGAAATATTTGTAGTAAAAAAAGTATTTCTCCAAAAAATGTTTCAGTCCACAAAAAGAAAAGCAATTTAAATGGAAAGGAGAGACCCATCAAAAATGTTACTGGTAGAGGAAGAGATAACTCTGTGCATGATAGTAGAAGGAAAGAACAGTTTAGGGACATTCAACATCGAATGTTCCGTAACAGGATAATAGTTAATTTATTGAAAAATATTAAAAAAAAAGGCCAACAGAAAGCGGCATTTTATAAGAAGAAGAAAAATGTAGAGAAAATTATTGATCATGCTTTTGAAATTAAGCGAAAGTTGTTTATTTTGGTAATCAATAGAATTAGGAAACTAAGCAAGGTAATTTCTGATTTCAAAACAAAAAGTAGATGGAAGAGAGTAGTAAATCGTACTAACTTTTGTGAAGTTTTTTCCGGAGAATGGATGCATAGTTCAAGTTGTGAGGCATTTTTTAATGAGGAGAGTTATTTTCAGGATAATGATTTGGAGTTTGCAGTTGACACCAGTGGTCGAGCTTATGAAGTGAAGGATGGTTGTCCAGTTGAAAAAGAACAACTTGTGACAACAGAGACAGAAGAGGCGCTAAGTGATGAGGTTTTAGGAAGACGTCCTAAGGGTCCTGCGTACATTTGGAAGTGTAGTTCTATTTGCAGTGTGCGACAGGTTTCCATCAATTTGCTTTGTGATTTTATACGGACATTTAATAAGAAAAGTTTGAAGCAGAAAATGAAGTTGTTGCAAGATTTAGATCCTTGCAGAGTGAGACAAATGACAGGTTTGCGTGGTCATTCACTGGCTTGTCTTTCCAGGAGAGTATGCCAGAGTGTTTTTCATCATTTCAGGATGCTAGCAGTGCATCATAATAAAGTGAGAAAATTAGTGAGAATGTTGTATTATGCTAAGAGTCCAGCAATTATGCTTAAACAATTATGTGCTGCTCTTTTGCATGGTTCTGAAATAGATGTGAAGTATATTTGTGAAGAAATTGAGTTTTGTTACTTTGGTAGTAGAGATGAGAATGTTCAAATTGACCCAGAAGTAGAGGGTTATGTTGAAGATAATATACAGGTTTCTAGTTCAGATAATTTTCAGAAGGAAATTGCCACGTTTCAGATGAAATCAAGTGAGAGGCCTAATTTCACTTGTGTATGTTGTCGACGCACTTATTATAAGAATCAGACTAAGTTAGTGGATTTATATGCAAAAACTGAAAGGGAAAATAATAGTGAATGGAAGGATTTTGCCACATACTTGATGGTAGAAAATTGTTTTGATTTGGGAGTGGATCAACGTGTGTGTACTTATTGTTGTAATAAATTAAATCAAAACCAGATGCCTGCTAGGGCAGTTCATAATAATCTGGAATTGGTTGAGATACCTTCAGAATTGAAGGATTTAAATACTTATGAATCTATTTTGATTCAAAGTATCCATCCCTTTCAGGCTATTGTAAGAATGGAGCCAAAGACAGGGAAGTTGCCTCCAGCAGATTTACAGAGAGGATTAAAGGGAAGAGTTGTTTATTTGCCTCTAGATTTGAACAAAAACATTAACACAATTGGAGTTGAGAAAGTGGAAGAGGAACCTCTGGTTATCTTGGTTAATGGGGTTCCGACAAAGAATAAGAAAATATGGCAAGATTTAGTGGATGTTAGGAAAGTGAAAAATGCAACTTTGTATTTGAAGACAAATAATAAGTACTATAAGAATGTATATGTTGCAGAAGAGGAAGTAAGTGATGAAGAGGATAGCGTTTTGTGTGCTGGCCAAATTGAGAAAGTAGAGGTGTCTAATAGTGAAGAAATATATGAACATTATAGTGTTCATCCTTTGCATTCCAAGGAAGTCATGGGGAATGCTATTGAGTTGTTTCAAATGAAACAAGCCAAAGGGAGTCCCATTAGTGTTTGGGAGGAAAGTTTGGAAGCTCGGTGTTTCCCACAGCTATTTCCCACAGGTCAAGGAGGAAGATATGATGAGCGACCTCATCAAATTCCTGCGTCTGAATACCGGACTTTACGATTGTATGCAGAAGATCCTAGGTTTCGTCAATGCATTCCCTATTTGTTTTATCTCCTGTTTGAAAGCGATCTGTCAGGACTGTCATATGCAGTGAACCACATTTTAAAAAGTGGTATACAGATGCGAAACATCTCGGCAAGTGACTTTATGCATAAAGTCAATGTCCAAGACAGTATTTTGGATTCTCACTTAATTAATCTCATGGCGTGTCAGCGTGGTACTAATGAGTACTGGTACCGTCGTCATGGTGATTTAAAATGTATGCTGAGGAACTTAGGAACTCCAACATGGTTCCTCACTCTGAGCTGTGCCGAGTATGGCTGGGAAGACTTACTTGAATTTCTACGAGAGGCAAATGGAAATATTGAAAACATTGAATTCAAGACACCTGGAGAACTGTGTTCTTTGGATCCTGTGAATGTATGCAGGTACTTCAATCATAGATTTGAAGCTATGATGTCTTTCATCACAAATAAAAAGAATCCACCTCTTGGAGAGGTGTTGGATTTCTTCTGGAGAAAGGAGTACCAAGCAAGAGGTGCCCCTCATATACATATGTTATTGTGGATCAAGGATGCACCTAAATTTGGAACAGATCCGGATGACTTAGTGATGAATTTCATAGAACAGTATTCTACGTGTGCTGTTCCAAACGCAACGGAGAAGAAAAGCCTAAGAGAACAAGTTTTACGTTTCCAAAGCCATCGTTGTGGAAAGTACTGTCGTCGTAAATTCAGAAACAAGGACAAGTTCTACACCAAATGTCGTTTCAACTTTCCACGACCGGTGATTTCTAAAGGAAGAGTGAACAGTTTGATGTCTTCACTGCGACATAATGTGACGAGGAAATCACCCAAGAATACATATAATTTGAAAAGGAACGAAGAGTCCAAGTACATCAATGACTACAACCCAGTGATTTTGTCCATGTGGAATGCTAACATGGATATACAGTTTGTGGCAGACAACTGTATGGCTGTGGCTCGGTATGTCACATCTTACATAACCAAAAAAGAAAAGACAGAACTGAAGGATATGTGGGAGGACATTTCCCATGAAAAGAGCCTCAGCAAGAAGTTGTACAGTTTCAGTCTGAAGATGTTGTCGCATCGAGAAATCGGAGCTTACGAATGTTCTGATCGATTGTCTTCAGCAAGTCTCTATGCCAAATCCAGGAGTCTCGTTTGGGCGAGTCTTGGTCTTGCTGCAACGCGAAATCGAGTTCCAAAACCTGTCCGGGAAATTGAGTATTTGGCAGAAAAGGAACCAAACAGTACCGACATTTTGAAGACCAACATGTTGGATACATATTATCCAAATCGAAGCAGTCACCTTGAGAATGTTTGTCTATATGAGGTTCTCCAAAATTATATATTCAAGAGGAACATCAAAGAAGATATTGAGAAAGGAGTGTATGCTGTAATTGGAAGTGAGGGATGCCTGGTCAAGCAAAGAAAATGCCAATTAGTAAACCATCGAAAACTGAGTGGTGAATCTCCAGAAAAAAAGGAGTTTTTCTATTTAGCACTTTTGCAACTTTTCAAGCCTTGGCGTGCAGAAGAGGAACTGCTTGGAGATTTCCTCTGATACGAAGACTCTTTCAATGCAGCCAAGGAGTCCATAGAATGTCCTGCTTTTCCTAAATATCAAGAAATGCTAACTTTGGAAATTGAGCAGGAAGCAACGATTGCAGCTGAGATTGCCAGAGACAGTTCTCAGGACAGTCAGAGTTCTGTTTCATTGAGTCAAGATCCACTTGGAGGACCTATTATCGAAAATGAAGCTGCCACTGCTATGAATGAAGTAGAAAGAGCCATGGCACATGCTCAGGAGGATTCAGTTAACTTAGAAGACTTGGAAAAACAACTCAACGTTGAGCAGAGGAAAATATATGATGAAGTTACCAAGGAAATTGAGCACGGATTAAGTCATGAGAAGAACGAGTGCTCATGTACATCGTTGAAGCCTGTCCGACTGTACGTGAGTGGAGAAGCGGGAACTGGAAAAAGTTTCCTCATTAAAGCAATTTCTTGTTATTTGCAGGAAAGGACTGAGTCATCGCTGTCTTGTGTTGTCACCGCTCCTACTGGACTGGCAGCACATAACATTAAAGGTATTACTTTGCATCGTCTACTGATGCTGCCGGTGGAGCATGACAACAAATTACAATACAACAAGTTATCTGGGGATGCTTGCTGTGAAGTTTCAAGAGTCTTGAGGAAAATGAAACTACTTATCATTGACGAAGTAAGCATGGTTTCCAATGTCATGCTTGCCTTTGTGCATTTGAGAATGCAAGAAGTACTTAAAACTGAATATGATGTGTTATTTGGTGGCAAACACATCATTGTTTTCGGAGATCTTCTGCAGCTGACACCAGTAAAAGGTCAACCTGTGTTCAAAATACTCACGCATGAAGATACCAGGAAGTGCCTAGGGAGCATTGGCAACGTCAATATATGGTTAAACTTCAATTATGCTGAACTGCATGAAAATATGCGTCAGGCAAAGGATGAAGATTACAAGAATATTCTACAAGATATTAGAATTGGAAAAGTGACCGAGCATGGGAAAGAAGCTTTAAATGCACGATTACTGTCAGATTTATATCCCGAACAAGAGATTGTGCCTGAGAATATTTTTCAGAAAATTACTGAGAAGAAATCCGGGATATGTTTGATGCCAACTCTTGCAGAATGTGCCATCTTCAACAACAAAATGTTGAATTTAGAAAAGCAAGAGATTGTGAAACTTGAAGCTATCGACAAATTAGAGCATATGGGATCAACAATTATTTTGTCAGACAATTTGAAATCAAAATTGGATTCATTAGAGAAGACTATATCTAAAACAGCGGGTTTTGAAAAGACTTTGAATGTGTGTTTAAATTGCCGAATCATTTTGAGAAGGAATTTACATGTAGAAAGAGGTCTGGTAAATGGATCAATGGGTAATGTTGTTGATTTTGAGAAATACAGAAATAGAGATGGAATAGAATTTTTAAGAATTAAATTTGATGGCATTGAGGAAGTACAGCTTGCTTGTTAAAGACTTATATGTTCGCCGTAAACAGTTTCCTGTTTGCTTGGCATATGCGGTGACAATCCATAAATCGCAAGGTTTAAGTGTAGACAGTGCATTGGTGAATATTGGCAGTTCTGTGTTCAAGGAGGGTATGGCATATGTGGCATTGTCACGAGTTAGAACTTTATCGGGATTGTACTTGATTGACTGTGATGTCACAAACATTTGTGCGGATCTAGATTGTGTTAAGGAATACAATAGGTTAAGAAGAGAGTATGCGCCACATTAGCCTCAATATCCTTTGTTTGAGAAACGTGTGGTAGGCCGGAAACGTAGAAATATCAGTAATAGTAGGGAGGTTGTTGCAAAAAGACTAAAAGTCAATGAACCGAAAATTGTTAGCAGAAAGAAAGTGGATTCTGTTGAAGATGTTGTCGGTTTTCAATTTGAAAACAGTTCTGGTGTCAACTGCTATGCAAATATAGTGGTTAATGTTCTCTTTTCACTAGAGAGTTTAAGAGAACAGATTCTGTTGAATTCAGAACAAATTTTATGCTGTTTGTTGAATTCTGTTTTCGAGAAATGTAGCACTGATCGAACAAAAGTAGAAAGTGTGTCTGAAGTTTGTTATCTGTTAGATGAATGTTCAGGTCAAACAGACTTCTCTGAAAATAATCAGCAAGATTGTCAGGAGTTTTTAATGTATATGCTTGATGTTTTGCAAGATGAGGGTGTAGATGTAGATCACCTGTTTGGGCTTTCTTATCAATGGCAGCATGACTGCGAGAACTGTATGGTATCAAGTACTACTAGTGTAGACTCAGAAAGATTTATATATTTAACTTTGCCAGACAGTAAATCAGTGTCCTTTAATAAGCTAGTAACTGCAGCGGATCACAACATGGAGTGTAGCCAATGTAAATGTGATATGATGTCAACATTATTTATACGTAGATATGGCCAGTATGTCATTTTAATGATCCAACGATGTAGGCCTGATGGATCAAAATTGTCAACTTTAATAAAAAATGTTGTGGCTTCTCAGCTGTCAATATCAGGGAGGACTTTTGTAACTGTAGCAATTATCTATCACGATGGTCCATCAACAACATCAGGACATTATACAGCTTACTTAAAGTCTCGAAACGGCTGGTCATTCTGCAATGATTCCGTTGTAACTTTCAAAAAAAATTTGCCGTTTGACCTTAAAAATTCTTATCTGGTGTTTTTAAAACCAAAATTTTAAGTAGAGGGAATGTAAGTCTGCAATGCTGTCTAGATTAAAAATCCAACTATATAAACCTGATGCAAGTAAGTCTGCTTCATAGTAAGCAGTATCAGTGTCATAGGAAAAGGAGAACATGAGTGACAAAGAAGAGTAAGATATTAGTAGTCCAGGATTGTGAAAATAATCTCAAATGTTTTCTTTTTGAAAGTTGCGAAAATAGAAAATGTCGGGATTTGATTGGAAGAATTACAAGACTTGCGAATCGCGGCAACATGATTTGGCCTAGTGGAAACATGTGATAGAATGAGAGAAGTCTTTTTTTCTATGTAACATATTTTTCGTATCGATGGAGGTTTTCTTTCAGAAAGTGGCGGGCTGAAAATATTTATAGCACAACAGAGTGGATGCTGTTCATAGGAGATCCTTCGACGTCATTGAAAGTAAGTTAATTTTAAGGAGTTTTGAAATCAGTTTTCTTAGCTTGTATGGGTTTTTTAAACACAGTCATTTTGATTGTGTTTTTTTTTTCCCCGCTGTTACATGATGAATACCTTCAAGTCACTGATTTAAGTGAAATTTGATACATTCTGAGAACAGCAAAAATAAACCATTTAACATGTATAATTAATGTTATGCTTTTTGTACTTATGATATACATTTAGAAATGTGAGGTAGATATGGAGAAGCTGAGTCTTCTGTAAGTGTCAATTTTAATGCTTACAGTGCTGTACTTCTGGGTACTGTTTTTTAAAAAAAAAAAAGAAATAGGCCTCACCTCAAAGAAAGCTCTTGAAAGCACACATCTTATTTGCATCCTAAAACAATCATTTAAAATGTTTGACACAATTTTATGATGGTTTTACATCTCTTTTGCGCTGTTATTGCATCACTATTGTGAGACATAAGCAATGCAAAAGAAGCATCATGTTTCAAAATAGGCCTCATTTCATCAGCATGAAGATACTGTTTGTTTAAAATAAATATCTTTAGGATTGTGTAGGGGTCGTAGAGAAGTAGAGGTTTCTGTAAGTGTCAAAGTTGTTTAAAAACTGTTTCTTCTTGAACCTTTTCCCTTCTTTTTTCTAATTTTTAAATACATGTTTTAATATTTTTGGAAATGTTTGTTCTCTCTTTTACAGATTGAATGTATGAAAAATTTGCTTGAAAAGTTAACATGAATTATAAGGTAAATGTTTTCTACTTTTTTAACCTGCATTCCACTGCTGATGATGTCACTGACTATGTTATGAATGATGTAATAAGTGGGCATGTTTTACTGCAATGGTAGGTCTTCACATCTATTATCTCGTCTGTATTCTTCAACAAGCATAAATTTGATATGCAACCCAGAGTATGGTTCACCTTAAACAAACTTTTAGAGAGGACACGCCTTATCGTCACCCTCAATCATTCATTTAATCTATCACATTTAACATCTATTAGTTCTACTGCTTCATTTCTTTAATCTTTACTTTCCTGTGTTTGCTACTTCTCTCCTTCCTTTCTCTATTACTTAATTTTTCTACTCCTTCCAGTATTTTTCTCACTCCCTCTCTTCTCATACTTCTTCATTATTATTCACTAATTCTGTCTCTATTAATGTTACTGTTTCTGAATGATCTCCAAAATTTTTTAAAACAAGAACAGTAAGTATAAGGATAGGAAAAGACATTTATGTTACAAGAAAGACAACTATAGGAAGTAAACAAAAAAAACTGTTACTCGCAATCCACTGCTGATGATGTCACTGACCATGTCAAAAATTATGTAATATATGACATGATCAGAAGTGAATTGCGGGTAACAGTATCTTTTCTTTACTCCCTATAGCTGTCTTTTTTGTAACATAACTGTCTGTTTCCTTTCCTTATACTTACTGTTCCTTTTTAAAAAAAAAAATTTTTTGGTTCGCTCAAAGTTCGCGTACCAGAGTGTGAACTGGGAGCGAACTAATAGAAATAGAGCTTGGCAGAGTTCAAAGAATTCTACCAATTTTTTTTAATAATGGGGAGGTAGTTCTGAAAAGAACTTTTTTTTTTGTTTTTGTTGTTTTAATTTTTTTTTATTAGTTTTCTGAACATTTTTTTGTTTTTTTCAGAACATTTTGTATTTTTTTTTATTTTTTGGGGGGAGGGGGGAAACAAAAATGATTCATCGAAGAGGGCTCAACAGGAGCAACAAAAAAATGAAGAATTTACTTTTTGGGGCGTTTTGGGCACACATGATTGTTGATGGCTCTCATTATAAGGGTAATGCTACTTTCGCGGTAGCAAAGTGTCTGGTTGCACCACACACAGACTTGCTTCACTTCTCCCATGTTGATTTGGATGTTCGGGATCACCTCCCTCGCCTCCGGTCCCGATACCTCCTGAACAACAGATCTTCTTGCCATTTCTGGGGGATTTTGTTGTTGGTCCCGAAGCTGGGCATTACTGTAATTGTTAGGGTGCCACCGACTCATGTGCCTGTGCATTGTATAATTCCCATAGCTGTACTTTTTGTCAGTGCCCCTTGAAAGACGATCGCCGCAAATGCGACAAAAGACGTATCTGGCATTGACTTTTTTTTGGTCAGGTGGAAATTTAAAAAATTGCCAGATGTAATTTTCTTTCCTGTTATATCTCCTGGGCTCCTCTGGCAAAAACTCTGGATGTTCTTCCTCTTCCTCCTCTTCTTGATTTTCCTCCTCTTCTATAATTAGTGAAGCAGGTGGTCCTTTCTTCCCATGAGGAGGTGGAGGAGGTGGTGGGGGCACACTGGCTGAAGCAACCATTGAAGCCATTGCTGAAGAATCAAAAAGGGTCTTTCTCTCACCAAGATGAAAGTCAGAGTGAGGAAAGAAGGAGGGGTTTTCATCATTTGGGAGAAGGAAAAATTCTAAACCAATGAAAAGTGTTAATTTTATATCACATGACCAAGTATTACATCATTAGGAAACCAAAAGTGAAATGAACCAATGAAAAGTGTAATTATCGAGTCACATGACCTGCTGTGTTTACGTTTCGCGCTTTGCTCCGCTTTCCGGTCCACTTCCGGGTCCGCTAACTTGGCGCGTCCAATGAGGTATTACGCGATAACGCAAAACGTCATGCGAACGTAACAGTTACGCTAAAGGAACGTTTACTGGTTCGCGTACTAAGCCGCGGCTTTAAATTGAGCAAACGGGAAGCTGACCGGTTCGCGGACTGGGAGCGAAACAAAAAAAAATGTTTTAAAAAAATTGTCTAAAGAACATGAAAAATATATTTCAAGATTTAAAGAAGAATATATTTTACAGCTACAGATATTAGCTTTTAAAAAACCATTGAAATTCAATGAAAAAACCATAGGTTATAGTCCATATATAGTTAGGAATTTGCATTTACAAAACCTTGAAAATTCAATGAAAAAACCATTGGTTTTAGGCCATATATAGTTAGGGATTTGCATTTACAAAACCTTATTTTACTCGCATAAAACCATTGAAATTCCATATATAGTTAGAAGCGCTAACTATATATCGCGCACACGCAATCCACTGCTGATGATGTCACATATTACATCATTCATGACATGGTCAGTGACATCACTGATGACATCACTGATGACATCTCAAATGACATCACTGATGACATCACTGATAACATCTCATTTAACATGACTGATCACATCACTGATGATATCATTCATGTGATAATACCATGAACCTCTTCAGACTCTAATATAACCTTAGATACAATCAGTGTAAACAGACAGTCACAGACTGTCACTCATCCATGGAGTTACTCACACACCTAGTCAGTTATGCCAAAAATCAATCACACCTCCATTTTCTCAACTATACAGTTATACACACCTTACTTATTCAAACATATACTAACACATATTTACTTTACTCTCTTATACAATCTCTGATACATGTTCACAATGATGCATACAGCCACTCACACATTCACTGGCTCTTATGCACAGTTATTTATAGATGTCAACTCTCACATGTACTGTGTTTTACATATGTACTTACTTTGACATGTACCACTGAGATATCCATTCACTCACTAATACACTCATGCACAGTCAACCGCCCATACAGCTGTTTCCACATGCACTTTTGAATCCATACATATAGTGAATCAACTACTCACACATCTATGTACAGAGTCACACACCTCCCAGCCACCCATACACACACACTCAGTTTCCCATACAAATACTTGGACAACCAATCAATAACCCATACAGTTACTCATATAGCTACTGATCAACATATGCAGCAGTTTGTAGAACAACAGATATAATGATGCACAAATTAAAACAGTTTAGTCACTAACCCATGCACTCAGTGAGACACATTTAATCACTCACTCAATCAGTCAGTCATGCACCTAGTAAATCCTTCATCCAGACACTTATATATCCACTCATTCTTCAACATGTAAAACATATTTTAACTTTACAGAAACATACAGTCACTGGATGTTGCAATCAGTGATGTCATCAGTGATGTCATTTGAGATGTCATCAGTGATGTCATCAGTGATGTCACTGACCATGTCATGAATGATGTAATATGTGACATCATCAGCAGTGGATTGCGTGTGCGCGATATATAGTTAGCGCTTCTAACTATATATGGAATTTCAATGGTTTTATGCGAGTAAAATAAGGTTTTGTAAATGCAAATCCCTAACTATATATGGCCTAAAACCAATGTTTTTTTCATTGAATTTTCAAGGTTTTGTAAATGCAAATTCCTAACTATATATGGACTATAACCTATGGTTTTTTCATTGAATATATATATATATGAGAGAAGAACCACTTTACTGGAAAGTAAGTTGCGAGGACACAGCGGGGATCATTTCAGGAGACAGCTTTATTCACATGTACAGCTTGGCATGATGCATTTCGGCGTATCCGCCTTCTTCAGACGCCGCTGTTACTGCATCCTATACTTCTCCCTCCTTTGTATTTCCTCAAGCGCTCCCATTGGCGGGAGATCAGGTGACCCAGCTGTGAAAGGAACCTGTAGTCAATTGTGGGCCTACAGTTCCCAGTGTGCATCTGTTCAAGTGAATGCGCCAGCTGGAACATTGCTGAAGTGTGCTTCGCAAAGGAGGAGCCGTGTAGCAGCAGGTAAGGACATTTTGAAAGTGTCGAAGTTGCTCCCTCCAGTCCCCTACGCCTGCGCCTCAAAATAAAATCAATCCGGGCTGTGAGGTGAACTGCAATCATGCTCACCCCCCGTGAAGTCACAGACTGCCATTGACAGCAGCTTCTAGCGTGGTTGATTTTCGAGGCGGCCCTGGGACTATCAAACCCTTGATGCACTCAGTCCATTTGCCAGACTTAGCCCAGGACGCTTGCAGGACGGGCCCTCGTTTCGTGCTGCTGGCAAGCGCGACAAACGTGAGAGAAGAACCACTTTACTGAAAAGTAAGTTGCGAGGACACAGCGGGGATCATTTCAGGAGACAGCTTTATTCACATGTACAGCTTGGCATGATGCATTTCGGCGTATCCGCCTTCTTCAGACGCCGCTGTTACTGCATCCTATCCTTCTCCCTCCTTTGTATTTCCTCAAGCGCTCCCATTGGCGGGAGATCAGGTGACCCAGCTGTGAAAGGAACCTGTAGTCAATTGTGGGCCTACAGTTCCCAGTGTGCATCTGTTCAAGTGAATGCGCCAGCTGGAACATTGCTGAAGTGTGCTTCGCAAAGGAGGAGCCGTGTAGCAGCAGGTAAGGACGTTTTGAAAGTGTCGAAGTTGCTCCCTCCAGTCCCCTACGCCCGCGCCTCAAAATAAAATCAATCCGGGCTGTGAGGTGAACTGCAATCATGCTCACCTCCTGTGAAGTCAGAGACTGCCATTGACAGCAGCTTCTAGCGTGGTTGATTTTTGAGGCGGCCCTGGGACTATCAAACCCTTGATGCACTCAGTCCATTTGCCAGACTTAGCCCAGGACGCTTGCAGGACGGGCCCTCGTTTCGTGCTCTGGCAAGCGCGACAAACGTGAGAGAAGAACCACTTTACTGGAAAGTAAGTTGCGAGGACACAGAGGGGATCATTTCAGGAGACAGCTTTATTCACATGTACAGCTTGGCATGATGCATTTCGGCGTATCTGCCTTCTTCAGACGCCGCTGTTACTGCATCCTATCCTTCTCCCTCCTTTGTATTTCCTCAAGCGCTCCCATTGGCGGGAGATCAGGTGACCCAGCTGTGAAAGGAACCTGTAGTCAATTGTGGGCCTACAGTTCCCAGTGTGCATCTGTTCAAGTGAATGCGCCAGCTGAAACATTGCTGAAGTGTGCTTCGCAAAGGAGGAGCCGTGTAGCAGCAGGTAAGGACGTTTTGAAAGTGTCGAAGTTGCTCACTCCAGTCCCCTACGCCCGCGCCTCAAAATAAAATCAATCCGGGCTGTGAGGTGAACTGCAATCATGCTCACCTCCCGTGAAGTCACAGACTGCCATTGACAGCAGCTTCTAGCGGGGTTGATTTTCGAGGCGGCCCTGGGACTATCAAACCCTTGATGCACTCAGTCCATTTGCCAGACTTAGCCCAGGACGCTTGCA
This sequence comes from Lissotriton vulgaris, assembly GCF_964263255.1. Taxonomy (NCBI): domain Eukaryota; kingdom Metazoa; phylum Chordata; class Amphibia; order Caudata; family Salamandridae; genus Lissotriton; species Lissotriton vulgaris. Next base: position 123,839 of record NW_028251828.1, on the reverse strand, counting down.
GGACGGGCCCTCGTTTCGTGCTGCTGGCAAGCGCGACAAACGTGAGAGAAGAACCACTTTACTGGAAAGTAAGTTGCGAGGACACAGCGGGGATCCTTTCAGGAGACAGCTTTATTCACATGTACAGTTTGGCATGATGCATTTCGGCGTATCCGCCTTCTTTAGACGCCGATGTTACTGCATCCTATCCTTCTCCCTCCTTTGTATTTCCTCAAGCGCTCCCATTGGCGGGAGATCAGGTGACCCAGCTGTGAAAGGAACCTGTAGTCAATTGTGGGCCTACAGTTCCCAGTGTGCATCTGTTCAAGTGAATGCGCCAGCTGGAACATTGCTGAAGTGTGCTTCGCAAAGGAGGAGCCGTGTAGCAGCAGGTAAGGACGTTTTGAAAGTGTTGAAGTTGCTCCCTCCAGTCCCCTACGCCCGCGCATCAAAATATATATACATTCTGCTAGTACACAGACAGTACTCGGACATCCAAACATGCTGAATAAGGTTTAAATAGCAAGTTATAGTTAGCTGAACTTACTATAACGGGGGAATTTCAAAGGTTTTGTATGAGTGAAATGTCCAGCTAACTATAACATGTGTGAAACCTATGGTTTTTTCAATGAATTTGCAAGGTTTTTTAAATGCTAATTCCTAACTATAACGTGTGTGAAAACTATGTTTTTTCAGTGAATATATATAGATATATATATATATTCAACAAGAATGCCTCTGCAATGAGGACGCCACTCTGCACTCAATGGATTAACAAATCCCTTTATTTCAAACAGCAGCTCCACCAGGTAGGTTAAATGAATTGTCCCAACGCGTTTCGAAGTACACTTACTTCTTTATCAAGGGGCAGGCAGCAGGAAACGGTGGGAGCTACACACGTCATTTCCCCATCTATGTATGCTCTCTCCAGTGAGGCATACTGGTCAGTGTAGTTCCAATTGATTCCCCACATTAGGGTCCGTTTTCGTGCTGTGATAATTTTTTCCTGCTTTATCAATTATTGTTCTTTCAGCCCTCCAGTGGGCCCCCAGCCTTGGTATTCTGCTGATAATTAGTAATCTTGTGCGCTGTTTGACAGCTGAAAGCTCACAGCCGTCCAGGCCCGATTCCAGTTGCTCGGGCGGTGCATCCTCGGCGGCTGAGACCTGCCGCCATTAAATTCAACAAGAATGCCTCTGCAATGAGGACGCCACTCTGCACTCGATGGATTAACAAATCCCTTTATTTCAAACAGCAGCTCCACCAGGTAGGTTAAATGAATTGTCCCAACGCGTTTCGAAGTACACTTACTTCTTTATCAAGGGGCAGGCAGCAGGAAACGGTGGGAGCTACACACGTCATTTCCCCATCTATGTATGCTCTCTCCAGTGAGGCATACTGGTCAGTGTAGTTCCAATTGATTCCCCACATTAGGGTCCGTTTTCGTGCTGTGATAATTTTTTCCTGCTTTATCAATTATTGTTCTTTCAGCCCTCCAGTGGGCCCCCAGCCTTGGTATTCTGCTGATAATTAGTAATCTTGTGCGCTGTTTGACAGCTGAAAGCTCACAGCCGTCCAGACCCGATTCCAGTTGCTCGGGCGGTGCATCCTCGGCGGCTGAGACCTGCCGCCATTAAATTCAACAAGAATGCCTCTGCAATGAGGACGCCACTCTGCACTCGATGGATTAACAAATCCCTTTATTTCAAACAGCAGCTCCACCAGGTAGGTTAAATGAATTGTCCCAACGCGTTTCGAAGTACACTTACTTCTTTATCAAGGGGCAGGCAGCAGGAAACGGTGGGAGCTACACACGTCATTTCCCCATCTATGTATGCTCTCTCCAGTGAGGCATACTGGTCAGTGTAGTTCCAATTGATTCCCCACATTAGGGTCCGTTTTCGTGCTGTGATAATTTTTTCCTGCTTTATCAATTATTGTTCTTTCAGCCCTCCAGTGGGCCCCCAGCCTTGGTATTCTGCTGATAATTAGTAATCTTGTGCGCTGTTTGACAGCTGAAAGCTCACAGCCGTCCAGACCCGATTCCAGTTGCTCGGGCGGTGCATCCTCGGCGGCTGAGACCTGCCGCCATTAAATTCAACAAGAATGCCTCTGCAATGAGGACGCCACTCTGCACTCGATGGATTAACAAATCCCTTTATTTCAAACAGCAGCTCCACCAGGTAGGTTAAATGAATTGTCCCAACGCGTTTCGAAGTACACTTACTTCTTTATCAAGGGGCAGGCAGCAGGAAACGGTGGGAGCTACACACGTCATTTCCCCATCTATGTATGCTCTCTCCAGTGAGGCATACTGGTCAGTGTAGTTCCAATTGATTCCCCACATTAGGGTCCGTTTTCGTGCTGTGATAATTTTTTCCTGCTTTATCAATTATTGTTCTTTCAGCCCTCCAGTGGGCCCCCAGCCTTGGTATATATATATATATATATATATATATATATATATATATATATATATATATATATATATATATATATATATATATATATATATATATATATATATATATATATATTACCTACTGGCGGTCGCCAGTAGGTATATATAGTTAGGACGGTTTACCATAGGAAATCCCCAACATTCTATTGGGAATAACTTTGGCCCTGGTTGATGAATCTTCGCAAATTTCTCAAAGAAGATGGCTCGCTCCGCTCCGCTCCTTCCCTGAAAGTTTTGGGGGGATTCGTCAAGTGGGGGCTGAGAAAAAAGGGGGGTCCCAAAACGTGTTTTCCCCATGTTAATTTCCATAGGACCTTTAGACTCAGCTACAGCTTGAACCGCTGAAGGGAATTACACCAAACTTGTCAAAATGGTAGTGTCTGGTATGCAGATCACGCTTTTGGTAAAATTGTGTAAATCCCTCCAGTGGTTCCTGAGAAAATGAAAAGAGAAATCAATTATATATCTATAAGCGCGAACGCGTGCGCGCACCCCGCGATTTTTCGCGATTTTTTTTTGGGGGGGGGGCTTGGGGGGGGGGCTTGGGGGGTTTGTCTCTTTCATTTTAATGTTTTTGTTTTAATTTCGAGGGTGCCCACCCCTCGTTTTGGCCCCCGAGATCACCGCCGCCGCCCGAGCTGCCTTAAGATGGCCGCCGCCTGGTTGTGGGCGGGGCCGGCGAAGGAGCCACGCTCCGATTTGTCAAGGAGCTCTGACATCATCGCGGGGCTTGCCTCAGGGCCACGCTGGGATTGGCCCATCGTTCGGAAGATTTCCACATAGGAGGAATGGAGCTAATATCGCAAATACACGTTTCTTTTTCGTGTTTCCCGTTTCTTTTTAACTGCAGAGAAAACATATTCCACTACACTCAACAAATATCAAAACATCCATTCCTTTTCCCATATTGAAAGAGCAGTTACTCCAGCCACAGTCACAAACGAACAAGCTATCCCTACCTTTTAACACCAACTTCCCACCCCTTGCCTGGGATTTCCCCACATTCTTGAAGGGAAGGGAAATCCACAGTAGTGAAGCAGTTTTAAACTTGCCAGGAATCTTTTTGTGAATTCCTTGCAGATGTTGTATTCGGCAGGAAACCTATTTTAACATTCGAAAATATATTAGCGAATAGGTCCAACCGTATTTAGAAAGAAAATAAGTCATATTTAAGTGTTTTTAAGGACGGTCTAATAGTAATTACATGCATTGGAAGTGCTGCATGTCATGTTCCATGCAGCTCATGGCTGAGGTTATAGTAACACCTCCTTCGAAAACCTAAACCTTATGCATTTTATCGTCGATACTGAAATTCGGCATACCTTTGACTGTACATACTCTCTCTTACCCTACGGTTATCAACAGGTAGGGTTCAGTAATAGTCAGCAATTGCGGGATTACTTTTATATTTTTGTTTGTTTCTGCATAGGTTTCAGTAGTGAAAAGTCTGTGCCTTTTCCTTCTTAATTTTGTCAGAATTGCATTTTGTGTATTCCTAACGCAAATCGCCTAGGAACATTTATAACGTTCTGCTTCGAATTCCACTGTTGAAGGTTGTTGATGAGGGCATTATTCAAAATAGCGGAGCAGCGAAAGTGCATGGAAGCTCTGCGTGGCACCTACTGTTGAGATTCTGCAACATCTTTCTGCATTACAAATTGAGTCTACAGAGTTGCTAATGTCTTTACGACCAACTGCAAATTTACAATATTTGTGAATGAGGCAGAATGAGTGTGACCCAACTAAAAATAAAAAGCCAGAATACTGTGACAAAATAGGGGTATTTCATGAAAATCACAAGCTGGTTTGTGGGTACTAAAGTAGTAAATTTATTGAAATGTACAAGCAAATAATTTTAACAGCATTGTATTTTGTAAAATAATGTGTATGGGGGCAAAATCTATTTACTAAAAATCAAAAAGATGTCTTAACAGTAAAAATTGCCATGTTACAAAAATAATAAGTGGGCATTTCTGAGGAAATTTACTAATTATTTTAGGTGGAAAGCCAGACAGGGACGAACAGTGTATTTACTGAAAATGACAAGTTGATGGTTTGGACACAAAGTAGTGTGTGTGTGTGTGTATGTGTATGTATATAAAAATCAAAAAGATGTCTTAACAGTAAAAATTGCCATGTTACAAAAATAATAAGTGGGCATTTCTGAGGAAATTTACTAATTATTTTAGGTGGAAAGCCAGACAGGGACGAACAGTGTATTTACTGAAAATGACAAGTTGATGGTTTGGACACAAAGTAGTGTGTGTGTGTGTGTATGTGTATATATATATATATATATATATATATATATATATATATATATATAGATAGATATATATATATATATATATATATATGTGTATATATATATATTACCTACTGGCGGTCGCCAGTAGGTATATATAGTTAGGACGGTTTACCATAGGAAATCCCCAACATTCTATTGGGAATAACTTTGGCCCTGGTTGATGAATCTTCGCAAATTTCTCAAAGAAGATGGCTCGCTCCGCTCCGCTCCTTCCCTGACAGTTTGGGGGGGATTCATCAAAAACCATAGGTTTTAGGCCTTACATAGTTAGGAATTAACATATAAAAAACCATTGAAATTCCTCCTATATATATATATATATATATATATATATATATATATATATTAGCATTTAAAAAACCAGTGAAATTCACTGAAAAAACCAAAGGTTATACACTATATATAGTTAGGAATTAGCCTTTAAAAAAACCAATGAAATTCACTAAAAAAACCATAGGTTTTAGGCCTTATATAGTTAGGAATTAACATATAAAAAACCATTGAAATTCCTCCTATATAGTTAGCTGGACATTTTATTGACATAAAACCCAATGAAATTCCATATATAGTTAGTTGCAATAACTATATATCGCGCACCCGCAATCCACTGCTGATGATGTCACATATTACATCATTCATGACATGGTCAGTGACATCACTGATGACATCTCAAATGACATCACTGATGACATAACTGATGACATCTCAAATGACATCACTGATGACATCATGACACACCAATACCAGTTACTACATATGCACTCACTGATTCCTACGTCTACGCACACATTCACTCATTCACCCATACAATCACTCGTACATACAGTCACTCATTTTTACAACACTGTCATATGCACTCATACACCTATGCAGACACTCACACACTGCCACTCATCCATGGAGTTACTCACACACCTAGTCAGTCCTGTAAAGAATCAATCACACTTCGATTTCCTCATCTATACAGTTAAACACAGAACACCTTACTTTTCCAAACATATACTAACACATACTTACTCTCTTATGCAATTACTGATACAAGTACACATTGATCTGCACATAGTCACTCGCCTCCCAGCCAGTTACTCACACACTCAGTCTTCCATACAAATACTTGGGCAACCAATCAATAAGCTATATAGCCACTCATATAGCTACTGATCAATACATGCAGCAGCTTGCACAACAACAGACATATTGATGCACACTTTCAGACAGTTTAGTCATTAACCCATGCATTCAGTAAGACACATTCATTCACTCGCTCAGTCAGTCACGCACCTACTAAATCCTTCATCCACACACTTATACATCCACTCATTCTTCAATATGTAAAACATATTTAAACTTTACAGAAACACACAGTCACTGGATGATGTCATCAGTGATTTCATCAGTGATGTCACTGACCATGTCATCAATGATGTAATATGTGACATCATCAGCAGTGGATTGCGGGTGCACGATATATAGTTATTGCAACTAACTATATATGGAATTTCATTGGGTTTTATGTCAATAAAATGTCCAGCTAACTATATAGGAGGAATTTCAATGGTTTTTTATATGTTAATTCCTAACTATATAAGGCCTAAAACCTATGTTTTTTTAGTGAATATATATATATATATATATATATATATATATATATATATATATATATATATATATATATATTCTGCTAGTACACAGAAACACAGAAAGTACCCGGACACCCAAACATGCTGAATAAGGTTTAAATAGCTGAAAAAAATCATCTTTTCGGCTTCCTCCTTGCTCACGCTTCTATTTGCATTAGAATTTCACACCTGATTTTATCCAAATCTTTAGTCACAGTAGAAAATGGACTGAACACCCACAAAGTGTATGTACACAAAACTCAGTACTTGGTGGCCATTTTGTAGTGTCATTTGTAACATGAGAAGTCCTGAAATAAATACAAAATTCTATCATGAATTTCACGTGTGAAATTCTAATGTAAATAGAAGCGTGAGAAAGGCGGAAGTCAAAACGCCTCACTTTATCAGCTATTAAAACCTTATTCAGCATATTTAGGTGTCTGAGTACATTCTGCATACTAGCGGAGAACTGTTGGAAGAATAATTGGGGCTTCCGGTTGTCCGAACTTGGACTGCCCGTGAGTCAGACTTGCATATCCTTTGACCGAAACTGGTGGAGCGAAAATATATATATGTGTATAAATATGAATATAAATATATTACCTACTGGCGTGTCGCCAGTAGGTATATATAGTTAGGATTATTTGTCTATGGAACTTTTGAAAATTCTATGTCTGATAACTTTGGCGTTTGTGGACGGAATCGGCTGAAATTTTCAGGAAAATGGCACATTTTGTTTCTGAGCAGCTCCCGAAAATTTGGGGGGGTTTCGTCAAGGGGGGGCCGAGAAAAAAGGGGGGTCCCAAAACGCGTTTTTCCCATGTTAATTTCCATAGGGCCTTTGGCCTCACTTTTAGCTCGAACGGCTGAATGGATTTGCACAAAACTTGGCAAAATTATAGGGACTGTTAGCCCGATGTGCCTTTGCTAGGTCTCAATATATGTGCTCCAGTGGATTTTGAGAAATTAACGTTGAAAACAAGATATATATCTGTAACAGCGCTCCGGGCTGCGCTCCGGTCCGCTTACTTTTCGCGAAACAGAACTTTGCGATGCGAAGCTGATTGGCTCCCCGGTGTCTGTCAACATTCTAAACAGTCCGGAGCGGCCGCCATCTTATCTCTCGGTAGGATCGAGAGAGAAGAAGAGGTGTAAAACGAAGGGGGAATTTAATGAAAGGGGGCAAGGTATACCCCTCTTGACCCCCTAGGAATCTTGTTGGGGTTATTAAAGGGTCCCGTGGGGAAAAAAAAAAAATATATATTTTTCACGGTAGAAGCCCTTCCCGGGCCGCGAACTGGGCCGCAAACTGGTAGCGAGACGGGAATTCGCCATTTTGTGCTTCGTTTTAATTAAATTACTAGGTATAAGGGGGTGCGGGAGACCATTTTGTGCTTCGTTTTAATTAAATTACTAGATATAAGGGGCTGCGGGAGACGTATCCTAATCCCTTATGTTTTCTGAGGGTGGCTGAGGAGGCTCATATATGTTGATACATGTCTTCCAGCGGCTGTGCGTGAGCTTTTTTTTTTTTTGCTGCGTGACGTCTGTTAACGTTCGATTCGATGGAAATCAGGAAGTGTTGACCACCAATTTGTCAGTGCGATAAAATATTTTGTTATAAATGAATCCTTATTGTTAAACATTGTCTGCGCCATCTTGCCTTTTTTCCAATGCCACAATTTTGTCGTGCACGGCAGCCATTTTAGATGCCAGGCCGGTCCCAGGCTATCACCTAGCCCTGCGGATGTAGTTTATGGCCCCAGCTGTAGAGAATCCAGACATGCCAACCCTCCCGATTCAGGCGTGAGACTACTGATTTCAGTGCTAGTCTCCCGCCTCCCGATTCCTGCAAGCAAAAACCCGGGGGCATATTACCAACAACTAGCGATAATTTTTGTCTCTAACTTGTTTAGAGACAAAAATTATCGCCGCACATCGGCGATTTTTATCGCAGATAAACCTTGCTATTAGCAAGGTTTATCGCAAATGCGATAAAAAACGGCCGCAATGCATGAATATCGCTGAAAAGTCAGCGATATTCATGCATTATCCAGCAAATGCTCTTAGCCATGTTATCCACCTCCCATTGGATAACATGGCTAAAAACTGCTCAGGGCAGGTGTTAGCTTTTGGAGATATTCGCGCTTAGCGCGAATATCTCCAAAATTTGGTAATAGGAGATAGCGATGTTATGGACTGTTTCCAGTCGCTAACATCTTGGCACGCCCACTTTGCATGTCATTAGTGATAGATATCACTGACATGCAAAGCGGGGCCCAAGATGGTCGCTATCTCCTTTTAGCTGTCACTAACTGGAGTTAGCGACAGCTTGGTAATAGGGAGATAATTTTATCTCCGCTTTCTTGGCTTTTAAAGCCAAAAAAGCGGAAATAAACCCCCTTGATAATATGCTCCATGATTCCTCTGGGGTTTCATCTGACAGGGCTTGGTATTGTGTTACGTGCTAATTATTCCTGGAAACGTCAGAGGGTCGATGCAGGGGTTCTAGAAGGGGTGATAAACCATTTAAGCCTCATGAACAAGCGCATGGTCTTTTAAAGATCTGTGAAGTACTCGGGGCGGCGGTGTGTGTGTGCCCTCTTTCAGGAGCGGGCGGGGGGGGGGGCACTGCCAGCAACTTGCCAGGCCAGGCAGTGTTCAACACTTGCATCACCCTTTCTCTGTCTGCTATTGCGCTCCATGCTTCGGAAAGGTAAGAAAAAGAACGTGCATTTGAGTTTGAAATGTCCGATCCTGTAGCAGTACATTTGCAAAGCACACACATGACAATAACCCGATTCAAGGCCCCATTCACCCGATTTTTTAATAATATATAGTACTCCAAAAAAGTAGGATTATAAAACTTTATTAACTTTTAAATATAACGAACGCAACAAAAACTGTAAATATATTTAAACATTTTTTGACAAAAAAAAACAACAATGGTCCGAAGCTGTCTTTTGTGTGAATAGTCCCAAGGCAGTACAACGTGCTGAGTTGTGGACGGCACCCAGGTGAAGAACCATCCCTTTTTTAAACCCCATGGTGACCAACTAAGTGCAGGTTTTACATAAAGTAGTGTTTACCTAGAGTGGTGCTGTGTAGGACAGTCTGAATGGAAATTAAGCAGAACTATAACGATAACAACAACAACAACAATAATATAACTTTTATGCCCAAATTACGCAAACATTTAGCTAATCTGCTAAAGGAGGGAGTCGCCATTTCTTTTGATAATTTATTCACCCATCCGTAGCCTCTCTATTCTCCATTACAATGTGTTTCTTGCTGAAATTAAACAGAACTATAACCATAACAACAACAAAAACAATAACATAACTTTAATGTCCAAATTACGCAAAGATTTAGCTAATCTGCTAAAGGGGGGAGTCGCTATTTCTTTTGATAATTTAGTTATCCATCCGTAGCCTCTCTAATCTCCATTACAATGTGTTTTTTGCTGTCGCTAGCTGATGAAAAAACTAAAGTGATAACTTCCTCATCCTTATTTTGTCTTTCTTCGTTCCTTAAGATGTTATCTGTGTCAACCTTTTCCGAGAATGCTGATGCGTTAGGGATTTCCTTGTGTTTCTTAATAGCATTGGTGTCTGCACACTTCTTTGTCAATTCTGTGAACATGAAAACTGCTTCATAAACAGACGATATCTTTGTTTAGTCATTAGTGTTAAGTGTGTCTGAAACTACAGTGCCCTTCTGTTTTTCTTTCTTCAGGCTCTACAGAGTTTTGTGTGTTGTTCTTTTGAGCGACAATTATTCCAGAGGTTTCAGGTTCACTTGTTTTGTCTTGCAGTGAGTTAACAGCTTTAGAGACTTCATGTTTATTTGCTATGTCCTGCTGTGCGTCAACTGCTTCAGAGACGTCAGCCTCATTTGTTATGTTTCAGTAGATCTTGGACCTGCCCGGCCTCGCCCAAAATGGCGCCGGTATAAATGGGACTCGTAACTCCTTGTTGTGTACTGGTTGCCCAACCTTGATATCACGAGATACGTATGCAGTTTTGAAGCACATGGCGGAGGCTCGTCTGCTGTAGTGGGGCACCCCTTTATCGTTTCAGTTGCCATTCCGCCCGCTTTTGCTACACTGTGCCTTTTCCGCCATTCAGCTGTTTACCGCCCGCTCTTACGGCTACAGCGTCTCGCTCACCATGTAGATGAGTTGCTCCCACTCTTGCGGTGCAGCGATAGGCGGCTGCCACAGGACTCTTAAAATGGCGGCCGGCTCTTCGGATTTGGGCCTGGTCCAGTAAAATGGCCCTGGGACACCTTGGAACTCGGACGCTTGTCTGCCAGGGCTTGGGTCCTATTCTCGAAAGCGTCCCCTCAGCCTTAAAGATTCTACAAAAGTCTTGGGGATCTCGACTCCCGCAGGCTTCCGGTGGGGAGCGGCTGCCATGATTGCTTGCGGAATGGCCACGACGGAGCTACAAGATGGTGGTGCTCTCATGGTGACACCAGCTTCAGCATGAAACATCCAGAAACAAGGTGGGGCTTTCATCGTTTGGGAAAAAAAAATGTTTTAATCCAATGAAAAGTGTTATTTTTAGGTCACATGACCTAGTCTTACATCATTAGGAAAACAAAAGTAAAATGAACCAATGAAAAGTTTTATTAACAAGTCACATGACTAAGCATGGGCGAATTTTGCGGATCTCGCAAAATCCGCGAATTCCCGCGAATTTGCGGATTTTTTTTTTTGTGTTCGCCCGTGTTTCTGCCAGTTCGCGAGGGTTTTTACAATTTCGCAATTTGCGAACTTACCTGTCGGGTCGCAAGTTTCGCGAACTTGTTGTTTCTACGTGTCCAGCCTGTTTGGGACACTCTTCTTCATCACTGCCACTCTCTGTCACCACTGCCACTCTCTGACTACTCATGCCACCCTCTGGCCCACCCATGCCACCCTCTGTTTCATCACCACACCCTCTGGTTGTCCAGTGTACATTATTTTCGGCAAAGCAAAGCACACCTTCCCTGCCTCAAGTGACCTGAATTAATTTGGGGCTGATTAATGTGTCACAGAATATTTTTTTAGCTGGCACCTGCTTCCTTAGTGCGCCCTGATTAGTGATCTTTTGCACTTGCTAAGTGCTTTCATTGTTGCAAAATTAGTTACAACACCTGCCCTGCCCCAACTGACAATAATGAATTAGGGGCTGATTAATGGATTTTAACTTCCAGCCTGGCTCCTGCTTGTCTCCCTTAGCTGTAATTCAGGACCTTTGTGGCATATGTGTAACTATTCTGAGGTTCAGAGCAGGGTCACATAATAGTTGCAACTGGCAACTGAACTCTGGAGGGGCCCCTCAGGAAGCACTACAGGAAATGGCTACTAATGATGAGCCTGAACTTTTGAACCTGGCAAGTAGTTTCAGTTTTGCTAAGATCGTATTTCTGCAATTTAGCACTTATTCGCGGGGCGCGAAGTTGTACTGGGAAGCCGCGAACTCACGGTAACAGTGCGAGCAGTGCGAGCAAAATCCGCTGCTCGCGGATTTGCGGATTTTGCGGGAGATTCGCAAATCTCGCGGATTGCGGATTTCCCGAAAATCCGCAAAATCCGCGAGCGGAACGGATTTTCCGCCCATGCTTACACATGACCTGTTATGCTTACGTTACGCGCTGCGCGGCGCGCTCTGGATCGTTTCCGGGAAGCTGCACCTTGCGCACCGGAGCACTTCTGGGTGCGCTAACGCGGCGCGTCATATGACGCATTACGCGACAACGCAGGTCCAGAATATAGTCAAAATATCTCCATCAACCAGCGGTCGGAGTACAACCGTTTTCAGCAGTCCAAAAAGTTCTGTTAAATCGCAAGAGCGGGAGCAACTCAACTACATGATGAGCGAGACGCTGTAGTCGCAAGAGCGGGCGGTAAACAGCTGAATGGCGGAAGAGGCACAGAGTAGCAAAAGCGGGAGAAATGGCAACTAAAACGGTAAAGGGGCGACCCACTACAGCGTGTCTTCAGGTTAAACGGATTGTGGGACAAGGTCCAGAATGGAAGAGTCATCAAAAGGCAAAAAAATCCGCCGGACCCCGGGAGCCGGCCGCCTATGTCGGGGGCGATCTCAGGCCACACCAGGGCAACACGACTTGGGGAGGGGGCAGGAGCCAAGCGCCCCCTCCCAGTCCGCGCCATTTCACCGCCCCTCGGGGGCCTCCGTGAAGCGGTTTAGGGAGGCACCGTATCACATTGTTTTCTAATGCAGTCAGGTCCACAAACGGACCCCACTTACTTTGAATAGTGAAGCTGCAGCAGGTGCAAATAAGGTTTAGACAGTGTTACAAGCGCTGCTTAGAACTCTGAAGTATGGCACTCAACATCCAGGACTTATGCCATTTGTATAAGGCAGTGACATCGAAGCAACTCAGGGACCAAAAGCATGAACGAACACTCACGTATGAAAATCTTACTTGGGGAGGGGGCAGGAGCGAAGCGCCCCCTCCCAGTCCGATACAATCAGTGTAAACAGACAGTCACAGACTGTCACTCATCCATGGAGTTACTCACACACCTAGTCAGTCATGCAAACAATCAATCAGACTTCCATTTCCTCAACTATACAGTTATACACACCTTATTTATTCAAACATATACTAACACATATTTGCTCTCTCATACAATCCTTGATACAAGTTTACAATGATCCAAACAGCCACTCACACATTCACTGGCTCTTATGCACACTTATTTATATATGTCAACTCTCACATGTACTGTGTTTTACATATGTACTTACTTTGACATGTAGCACTGACATATTCATTCACTCACTAATACACTAATGCACACAGTCATCCGCCCATACAGCTGTTTCCACATGCAGTTTTGAACCCATACATATAGTGAATCAACTACTCACACATCTATGTACAGAGTCACACACCTCCCAGCTACCCATACACACTCACTCAGTGTCCCATACAAATACTTTGACAACCAATCAATAACCCATACAGTTATTCATATAGCTACTGATCAACACATGCAGCAGTTTGTAGAACAACAGATATAATGATGCACAAATTAAGATCGTTTAGTCACTAACCCATGCACTCATTAAGACACATTTAATCATTCTCTCATACAGTCAGTCATGCACCTACTAAATCCTTTTTCCAGACACTTATACATCCACTCATTCTTCAATATGTAAGTCACATTTTAACTTTACAGAAACATACAGTCACTGGATGTTGTCATCAGTGATGTCATTTGAGATGTCATCAGTGATGTCATCAGTGATGTCACTAACCATGTCATGAATGATGTAATATGTGACATCATCAGCAGTGGATTGCGGGTGCGCGATATATAGTTATCGCAACTTACTATATATGGAATTTCAATGGTTTTATGCGAGTAAAATAAGGTTTTGTAAATGCAAATTCCTAACTATATATGGTCTATAACCTATGGTTTTTTCAGTGAATATATATATATATATATATATATATATATATATATATATATATATATATATATATATATATATATATATATATATATATATATATATATATATTACCTACTGGCGGTCGCCAGTAGGTATATATAGTTAGGATTTTTTCTCTATGGGACTTCTGAAAATTCTATGTCTAATAACTTTGGCGTTTGTGGACGGAATCGGCTGAAATTTTCAGGAAAATGGCACATTTCGATTCTGAGCAGCCCCTGAAAATTTGGTGGAGTTTCGTCAAGGGGGGGCTGAGAAAAAAGGGGGGTCCCAAAACGCGTTTTTTCTATTCATTTTTCCATAGGGCGGTTGGACTCACTTTTAGCTCGAACGGCTGAATGGATTTGCACGAAACTTGGCAAAATTGTAGGGACTGTTAGCCCGATGTGCCTTTGCTAGGTCTCAATATATGTGCTTCAGTGGATTTTGAGAAATTAACGTTTAAATCAAGATATATATCTGTAACAGCGCTCCGGGCAGCGATCCGGTCCGCTTACTTTTCGCTTATCGGAACTTTGCGCGCAGAAAGCTGATTGGCTCTCCGGTGTCTGTCAACATTCTAAACAGTCCGGAGCGGCCGCCATCTTGTCTCTCGGTAGGATCGAGAGAGAAGAAGAGGTGAAAAACGAAAGGGGAATTTAATGAAAGGGGGCAAGGTATCCCCCTCTTGACCCCCTAGGAATGTTGTTGGGGTTATTAAAGGGTCCCGTGGGGAAAATAAAAAAAAAAAGTTTTTTCACGGTAGAAGCGCTTCACGGGCCGCGAACTGGGCCGCAAACTGGTAGCGGCCGCCATCTTGTCTCTCGGTAGGATCGAGAGAGAAGAAAAGGTGAAAAACTAAGGGGGAATTTAATGAAAGGGGGCAAGGTATCCCCCTCTTGACCCCCTAGGAATGTTGTTGGGGTTATTAAAGGGTCCCGTGGGGAAAATAAAAAAAAAAATGATTTTTCACGGTAGAAGCGCTTCACGGGCCGCGAACTGGGCCGCAAACTGGTAGCGAAACGGGAATTCGCCATTTTGTGCTTCGTTTTAATTGTTTAGAGACAAAAATTATCGCCGCACATCGGCCACAATGCATGAATATCGCTGAAAAGTCAGCGATATTCATGCATTATCCAGCAAATGCTCTTAGCCATGTTATCCACCTTCCATTGGATAACATGGCTAAAAACTGCTCTGTGCGTGAGCTTTTTTGTGTTTCAAAATTTAATAACATTTCTAACATTTAACTAGTTTATGAATTACATATAAAAATGATTAAAGACTCAAACAATTTTTTAATATTACATACAATTTTATTTTTCGGATTGTTTTTCAAAATTTAATACAACGTCTAGCATTTCACTGTCTGATATGTGTTCTTGTTCAGTGAACATAAGTTCCAACATTTGACCGTCATCATAATGATGTAAATGATCCACAGATTCTACACATTGAACTAATTCATGGTCCCGTGATTCATCCATGAAATCTGAGTCATCATTGTCCTCAATAACTTTTTCTGTGTTGTTCTCCAGAACAATTTCGAAGGAAACATTCTGCTCACCTTCCATTTTATTGCTGTAATTTGCATAAAAAATAAATATATCAGTAGAGATAGGGCACTGTTGGGTTTAAGTTCAGACAGGCACTCGTGAGTTTATAACAGAGAAGTAATCTATGGGCACTGTATGGTTTCAGGCGTGAAGTAGTACTATTAAAAAGTGCCTGTGAAGAAGCCTAAGTAAATTCATAATTATACCATAGAAACCTAAATCAGTCCATAATTATAATAAAGAAGCCTTTCTCAATGTCTAACTCTTACAGAGGGATAGTATATAACTATCTGAAAAAGTTTACCATATTTACTTATAGTGCACAATATACTTCAGTTTTAAAAATAACAACTTACCTTTAGAAACAAGTTGATGTTATTAGTGATATTCTAAATGATATATACAACAACAAGTAGTAGTCAAAATGGCTGTGTTTCCTTCTCTTCCTTTATATATATTCAGGTATATAACCAATCAAATGTCAGGTAATAAAAGTAGAAAATGAAAGTAACATTTTCATTGGTTGTCAATTCCAACACTTCAGATGTGTTTTGTGAAGTAATTTACCTCACGGTACTTGGAGAGGTCTACAGGCTAAATGGCTAAATGAAATTTCAATGAAATTTGTGAGAATGGAAGGGATTGTTATGTAGTATGAGCTAATCTATATTTGGTGAGAGTGTCTCTAGTCGTTTTTCTGTAAATTACTTTCCCACCTTTTTTTTGGACCGCTTTCCGGGAAGCGGCCAGGTTAGCGAACCTTAAGCGTCACGGGAGTCCACCATTTTGTGTTTCGGTCGCATTAAGATACAAGATGGAGGGCAAATAATGTTTAGAATGGGTAGAAGGGGTCATGGTAGACTTATCTTGACCCTCTAGGTTTTCTGAGGGTGGCTGAGGAGGCTTATATGTGCGGAAAAAAACATTTTTTTTTAAAAAATTCCGCGAGGTTAGCTTTCGGTTCGCGAACCAGGTAGCGCTCTTTGAGCGTATTTTGTGGAAAATTAATGAAAAAAATTAGAAAAAAATAATAATTGTGAGTGATCAGATGAAGGGTAGCTCTGAGAAGAGCTTTTGGGTTTATGGTACATTTAGGTACTTATAAGTAGGTACCAATGCACAGTCTTAAATTCAGAATGAAAATTCTGTTGCCCTCATCTGAGAAGTGAACTCCATCTCCTCTGTAGATATCTTGCATGTAGTAACGCAAGTTATTGTTGTACAGAGAGCCCATTCCATGGTCTCTCATGAAAGCTGAAACAGATTTGTTTACATGCTTCCTCGCTTTCTCAATTTGTGGACAAAATTGGTTGGACCACTTCCATTTCTGTCTTTGGCATATATTGGAATATACCAAGGCAGTTTGAGGAAAAAGTGCCATTAATTGCTCAAAGGTGTCCTTTAAAAGCATTTCCAGACCTACCCCTGTCAAAGTGCCCAAATCATTACCTCCACAGTGCACAATTAACAGGTCAGGTTTTGGCAAATGCATAAAGGTTTTCACCAATGGTATCAATTGGTGACATTTTAATCCTCTTTGGCCCAACCACTTGATTTCCACATCTTGTAAATTGAGGTTAGGTAAATTTCTGTTCTCAGCATACCTTTGAGCCCAGTGGATGTAACTATGTCCAACAATCCAGACCTTAAACATGGTGGGAGAAGGTTGTTCTGCAGTCAGATGAAGTGTGGTAATGAAAGGGCAGTTGAAACAGTAGGAGTTTCTAAAGAAAAAAAACTGTGGATTTACAATGCTAATGAATCATTAGCAGTGATTGGTGCATTTCCATTTCTGAAAACAGAAAGTTAGGGTGCATGGATGTGTTCTTTGAAACATGTAATTTGAATGGTCAAGGAAGAAACATTTAATGAAAGATTGCACTGGATACGCAGGTGCACTGAGAGTTCAGAGTTCAATTGAAACATTGTTGTGTGAACTTGCAAACATGAGAGGTCTTCCAGGAGGTGGTTGCTATGGAAACAAGGCAGACAGGGCAGAGGGGGGAAGGGTTTTGATTTGAAAAAAGTGAGGGAAGAGGTATGATTGGCTACTATGAGAGATATGTGAAAGGAATATCTGTATTTCTGTGCTTTCAATAGCTGCAGCCTTTGGAGTGCATCCTTTTTCTTCTGCTGAAGACAATTTGGTGTATTTCTTTGACTGTTTTCAAAACTCAAAATATTTGCTAAGGTGAGAAAAGATTTATTTAATTTAGATAGAGAATAGTATGATTTAAGGAGAAAATGATGAAGAAAGCTGTGTTTTTAAAATGTGGTTTTGTCTCTAGTGATATAGTAATAGAATTAGTTTCATAGGTTGTTTGGGGTCATATTTAGAAGGCATTTTAGTGTCTTTGATGTTATTTTTCCCTTTTTAAATGGAAAGCGTTCCTCATGGGGCCCTGAGCAGTTCTTAGCCATGTTATTTAATAGGAAGTGGATAACATGGCTAAGAGCATTTGCTGGAAAATGCATGAATATCGCTGACTTTTCTGTGATGTTATGTTTACCTTTTTAAATGGAAAGTGTTCCTCTTGGGGCAAGTGTCTTGTAAATACGCTCCCACTTGCGCTTGGCAAATTTAGATTTTGATTATGGGAGTTACCTAGCCATGTTAATAGTGTCCCAAAAATGGTGCTAGGGCATTCCAGAAAACACTTTCATGTGTCTCAAGGACATTTTTAGTCATTTCTTTATGAATGCAGGTATACAATTGATTTATATGCTGTGTTTAAAAACGAATTTTGAAATCAAATAAATTTCAGGATATGCACTGTTAGAGCTTCATAGGTTGTTTGGGGTCATATTTAGAAGGCATTTTAGTGTTTTTGATGTTATTTTTCCCTTTGCAAATGGAAAGCGTTCCTCATGGGGCCCTGAGCAGTTCTTAGCCATGTTATTTAATAGGAAGTGGATAACATGGCTAAGAGCATTTGCTGGAAAATGCATGAATATCGCTGATTTTTCTGCGATATTCATGCATTGCGGCCGTTTATTTTCACATTTGCAAGCACTTCTTAGCCATGTTATCCAATGGGAGGTGGATAACATGGCTATGAGCATTTGCTTCAAAGGTTGTTTGGGGTTATACACCATTTTTGGGAAATTATTAACATGCCTATCTAACTCCCATAATCAAAATCTAAATTTGCCAACCGCAGGTGGGTGCGTATTTACAATAAATTTGCACCATGAAGAACGTAAAATAGCATACTAGACACTCAAATGCTATGTTAAATAATTAGTACGGCATTAAGTTTTAGATGACTGTTATTTATTTACTGTTTGGTAATAGTGGTTAATAACATTTTATATTATATTTTTCCACAGATTCAACTGCAGATTCTTTCATAGTTTGTAAAATGCCTTCCAAAAGTAGAGTAAGAAAGGCTAGAAAACGTCAAAGACAGCAGGATGATGTTTTATTGCAGCAGTCCTCTTCCCCAAATACTTGTCAAAACACCAAGAAAGGTCCGGGTAAGAGCACGAAATCATTCTTAAGAAATATTTGTAGTAAAAAAAGTTTTACTCAAAAAAATGTTTCAGTTCACAAAAAGAAAAGTAATTTAAATGGAAAGGAGAGACCCATCACAAATGTTACTGGTAGAGGAAGAGATAACTCTGTGCATGATAGTAGAAGGAAACAACAGTTTAGGGACATTCGAAATCGAATGTTCCGTAATAGGATATTAGTTAATTTATTGAAAAATATTAAAAAGAAAGGCCAGCAGAAAGCGGCATTTTATAAGAAGAAGAAAAATGTAGAGAAAATTATTGATCATGCTTTTGAAATTAAGCGAAAGTTGTTTATTTTGGTAATCAATAGAATTAGGAAACTAAGCAAGGTAATTTCTGATTTCAAAACAAAAAGTAGATGGAAGAGAGTAGTAAATCGTACTAACTTTTGTGAAGTTTTTTCCGGAGAATGGATGCATAGTTCAAGTTCTGAGGCATTTTTTAATGAGGAGACTTATTTTCAGGATAATGATTTGGTGCATGCAGTTGACATCAGTGGTCGAGCTTATGAAGTAAAGGATGGTTGTCCAGTTGAAAAAGAACAACTTGTGACAACAGAGACAGAAGAGGCGCTAAGTGATGAGGTTTTAGGAAGACGTCCTAAGGGTCCTGTGTACATTTGGAAGTGTAGTTCTATTTGCAGTGTGCGACAGGTTTCCATCAATTTTCTTTGTGATTTTATACGGACATTTAATAAGAAAAGTTTGAAGCAGAAAATGAAGTTGTTGCAAGATTTAGATCCTTGCAGAGTGAGACAAATGACAGGTTTGCGTGGTCATTCACTGGCTTGTCTTTCTAGGAGAGTATGCCAGAGTGTTTTTCATCATTTCAGGATGCTAGCAGTGCATCATAATAAAGTGAGAAAATTAGTGAGAATGTTGTATTATGCTAAGAGTCCAGCAATTATGCTTAAACAATTATGTGCTGCTCTTTTGCATGGTTCTGAAATAGATGTGAAGAATATTTGTGAAGAAATTGAGTTTTGTTACTTTGGTAGTAAAGATGAGAATGTTCAAATTGACCCAGAAGTAGAGGGTAATGTGGAAGATAATGTACAGGTTTCCAGTACAGATAATTTTCAGAAGGAAATTGCCACGTTTCAGATGAAATCAAGTGAGAGGCCTAATTTCACTTGTGTATGTTGTCGACGCACTTATTATAAGAATCAGACTAAGGTAGTGGATTTATATGCAAAAAGTGAAAGGGAAAATAATAGTGAATGGAAGGATTTTGCCACATACTTGATGGTAGAAAATTATTTTGATTTGGGATCGGATCAACGTGTGTGTACTTATTGTTGTAATAAATTAAACCAAAACCAGATGCCTGCTAGGGCAGTTCATAATAATCTGGAATTGGTTGAGATTCCTTCTGAATTGAAGGATTTAAATACTTATGAATCTATTTTGATTCAAAGTATCCATCCCTTTCAGGCTATTGTAAGAATGGAGCCAAAGACAGGGAAGTTGCCTCCAGCAGATTTACAGAGAGGATTAAAGGGAAGAGTTGTTTATTTGCCTCTAGATTTGAACAAAAACATTAACACAATTGGAATAGAAGAAGTGGAAGAGGAACCTCTGGTTATCTTGGTTAATGGGGTTCCGACAAAGAAAAATAATAAGTACTATAAGAATGTATATGTTGCAGAAGAGGAAGTAAGTGATGAAGAGGATAGCGATTTGTGTGCTGGCCAAATTGAGAAAGTAGAGGCCTCTAAAAGTGAAGAAATATATGAACATTATAGTGTTCATCCTTTGCATTCCAAGGAAGTCATGGGGAATGCTATTGAGTTGTTTCAAATGAAACAAGCCAAAGGGAGTCCCATTAGTGTTTGGGAGGAAAGTTTGGAAGCTCGGTGTTTCCCACAGCTATTTCCCACAGGTCAAGGAGGAAGATATGATGAGCGACCTCATCAAATTCCTGCGTCTGAATACCGGACTTTACGATTGTATGCAGCAGATCCTAGGTTTCGGCAATGCATTCCCTATTTGTTTCATCTCCTGTTTGAAAGCGATCTGTCTGGACTGTCATATGCAGTGAACCACATCTTAAAAAGTGGTATACAGATGCGAAACATCTCGGCAAGTGACTTTATGCATAAAGTCAATGTCCAAGACAGTATTTTGGATTCTCACTTAATTAATCTCATGGCGTGTCAGCGTGGTACTAATGAGTACTGGTACCGTCGTCATGGTGATTTAAAATGTATGCTGAGGAACTTAGGAACTCCAACATGGTTCCTCACTCTGAGCTGTGCCGAGTATGGCTGGGAAGACTTACTTGAATTTCTACGAGAGGCAAATGGAAATATTGAAAACATTGAATTCAAGACACCTGGAGAACTGTGTTCTTTGGATCCAGTGAATGTATGCAGGTACTTCAATCATAGATTTGAAGCTATGATGTCTTTCATCACAAATAAAAAGAATCCACCTCTTGGAGAGGTGTTGGATTTCTTCTGGAGAAAGGAGTACCAAGCAAGAGGTGCCCCTCATATACATATGTTGTTGTGGATCAAGGATGCACCTAAATTTGGAACAGATCCGGATGACTTAGTGATGAATTTCATCGAACAGTATTCTACGTGTGCTGTTCCAAACGCAACGGAGAAGAAAAGTCTAAGAGAACAAGTTCTACGTTTCCAAAGCCATCGTTGTGGAAAGTACTGTCGTCGTAAATTCAGAAACAAGGACAAGTTCTACACCAAATGTCGTTTCAACTTTCCACGACCGGTGATTTCTAAAGGAAGAGTGAACAGTTTGATGTCTTCGCTGCGACATAATGTGACGAGGAAATCACCCAAGAATACATACAATTTGAAAAGGAACGAAGAGTCCAAGTACATCAATGACTACAACCCAGTGATTTTGTCCATGTGGAATGCTAACATGGATATACAGTTTGTGGCTGACAACTGTATGGCTGTGGCTCGGTATGTGACATCTTACATCACCAAAAAAGAAAAGACCGAACTGAAGGATATGTGGGAGGATATTTCTCATGAAAAGAGCCTCAGCAAGAAGTTGTACAGTTTCAGTCTGAAGATGTTGTCGCATCGAGAAATCGGAGCTTACGAATGTTCTGACCGGTTGTCTTCAGCAAGTCTCTATGCCAAATCCAGGAGTCTAGTTTGGGCGAGTCTTGGTCTTGCTGCAACGCGAAATCGAGTTCTAAAACCTGTCCGGGAAATTGAGTATTTGGCAGAAAAGGAACCAAACAGTACCGACATTTTGAAGACCAACATGTTGGATACATATTATCCAAATCGAAGCAGTCACCTTGAGAATGTTTGTCTATATGAGGTTCTCCAAAATTATATATTCAAGAGGAACATCAAAGAAGATATTGAGAAAGGAGTGTATGCTGTAATTGGAAGTGAGGGATGCCTGGTCAAGCAAAGAAAATGTCAATTAGTAAACCATCGAAAATTGAGTGGTGAATCTCCAGAAAAAAAGGAGTTTTTTTATTTAGCACTTTTGCAACTTTTCAAGCCTTGGCGTGCAGAAGAGGAACTGCTTGGAGATTTCCTCTGTTACGAAGACTCTTTCAATGCAGCCAAGGAGTCCATAGAATGTCCTGCTTTTTCTAAATATCAAGAAATGCTAACTTTGGAAATTGAGCAGGAAGCAACGATTGCAGCCGAGATTGCCAGAGACAGTTCTCAGGACAGTCAGAGTTCTGTTTCATTGAGTCAAGATCCACTTGGAGGACCTATTATCGAAAATGAAGCTGCCACTGCTATGAATGAAGTGGAAAGAGCCATGGCACATGCTCAGGAGGATTCAGTTAACTTAGAAGACTTGGAAAAACAACTCAACGTTGAGCAGAGGAAAATATATGATGAAGTTACCACGGAAATTGAGCACGGATTAAGTCATGAGAAGAACAAGTGCTCATGTACATCGTTGAAGCCTGTCCGACTGTACGTGAGTGGAGAAGCGGGAACTGGAAAAAGTTTCCTCATTAAAGCAATCTCTTGTTATTTGAAGGAAAGGACTGAGTCATCGCTGTCTTGTGTTGTCACCGCTCCTACTGGACTGGCAGCACATAACATTAAAGGTATTACTTTGCATCGTCTACTGATGCTGCCGGTGGAGCATGACAACAAATTACAATACAAAAAGTTATCTGGAGATGCTTGCTGTGAAGTTTCAAGAGTCTTGAGGAAAATGAAACTACTTATCATTGACGAAGTAAGCATGGTTTCCAATGTCATGCTTGCCTTTGTGCATTTGAGAATGCAAGAAGTACTTAAAACTGAATATGATGTGTTATTTGGTGGGAAACACATCATTGTTTTCGGAGATCTTCTGCAGCTGACACCAGTAAAAGGTCAACCTGTGTTCAAAATACTCACGCATGAAGATACCAGGAAGTGCCTAGGGAGCATTGGCAACGTCAATATATGGTTAAACTTCAATTATGCAGAACTGCATCAAAATATGCGTCAGGCAAAGGATGAAGATTACAAGAATATTCTACAAGATATTAGAATTGGAAAAGTGACTGAGCATGGGAAAGAAGCTTTAAATGCACGATTACTGTCAAATTTATATCCCAAACAAGAGATTGTGCCTGAGAATATTTTTCAGAAAATTACTGAGAAGAAATCCGGGATATGTCTCATGCCAACTCTTGCAGAATGTGCCATCTTCAACAACAAAATGTTGAATTTAGAAAAGCAAGAGATTGTGAAACTTGAAGCTATCGACAAATTAGAGCATATGGGATCAACAATTATTTTGTCAGACAATTTGAAATCAAAATTGGATTCATTAGAGAAGACTATATCTAAAACAGCGGGTTTTGAAAAGACTTTGAATGTGTGTTTAAATTGCCGAATTATTTTGAGAAGGAATTTACATGTAGAAAGAGGTCTGGTAAATGGATCAATGGGTAATGTTGTTGATTTTGAGAAATACAGAAATAGAGATGGAATAGAATTTTTAAGAATTAAATTTGATGGCATTGAGGAAGTACAGCAAATTGGTCGTTGTTCTGCTAGGTTTTTGCTTGTTAAAGATTTATATGTTCGCCGTAAACAGTTTCCTGTTTGCTTGGCATATGCGGTGACAATCCATAAATCGCAAGGTTTAAGTGTAGACTGTGCATTGGTGAATATTGGCAGTTCTGTGTTCAAGGAGGGTATGGCATATGTGGCATTGTCACGAGTTAGAACTTTATCGGGATTGTACTTGATTGACTGTGATGTCACAAACATTTGTGCGGATCTAGATTGTGTTAAGGAATACAATAGGTTAAGAAGAGAGTATGCGCCACATTTGCCTCAATATCCTTTGTTTGAGAAACGTGTGGTAGGCCGCAAACGTAGAAATAGCAGTAATAGTAGGGAGGTTGTTGCAAAAAGACTAAAAGTCAATGAACCGAAAATTGTTAGCAGAAAGAAAGTGGATTCTGTTGAAGATGTTGTCGGTTTTCAATTTGAAAACAGTTCTGGTGTCAACTGCTATGCAAATGTAGTGGTTAATGTTCTCTTTTCACTAGAGAGTTTAAAAGAACAGATTCTGTTGAATTCTGAACAAATTTTATGCTGTTTGTTGAATTCTGTTTTCGAGAAATGTAGCACTGATCGAACAAAAGTAGAAAGTGTGTCTGAAGTTCGTTATCTGTTAGATGAATGTTCAGGTCAAACAGACTTCTCTGAAAATAATCAGCAAGATTGTCAGGAGTTTTTAATGTATATGCTTGATATATTGCAAGTTGAGGGTGTAGATGTAGATCACCTGTTTGGGCTTTCTTATCAATGGCAGCATGACTGCGAGAATTGTATGGTATCAAGTACTACTAGTGTAGACTCAGAAAGATTTATATATTTAACTTTGCCAGACAGTAAATCAGTCTCCTTTAATAAGCTAGTAAATGCAGCGGATCACAACATGGAGTGTAGCCAATGTAAATCTGAAATGATGTCAACATTACTTATACGTAGTTTTGGACAGTATGTCATTTTAATGATCCAACGATGTAGGCCTGATGGATCAAAATTGTCAACTTTAATAAAAAAATTTGTGGCTTCTCAGCTTTCAATATCAGGAAGGACTTTTGTAACTGTAGCAATTATCTATCACGATGGTCCTTCAACAACTTCAGGACATTATACAGCTTATTTAAAGTCTCGAAACGGCTGGTCATTCTGCAATGATTCCGTTGTAAGTTTCAAAAAAAAATTGCCGTTTGACCTTAAAAATTCTTACCTGGTGTTTTTAAAACCAAAATTTTAAAGAAAGAATCTCGAGATTTCCTGTGAAGAATTGGAAAAGGTTCATCAAGTTGAGGGAATGTAAGTCTGCAATGCTGTCTAGATTATTGGTCCAAAACTTTTAATTATAATGTTATTTTGTAAAATCCGACTATATAAACCTGATGCAAGTAAGTCTGCTTCATAGTAAGCAGTATCAGTGTCATAGGAAAAGGAGAACATGAGTGACAAAGAAGAGTAAGATATTAGTAGTCCAGGATTGTGAAAATAATCTCAAATGTTTTCTTTTTGCAAGTTGCGAAAATAGAAAATGTCGGGATTTGATTGGAAGAATTACAAGACTTGCGAATCGCGGCAACATGATTTGGCCTAGTGGAAACATGTGATAGAATGAGAGAAGTCTTTTTTTCTATGTAACATATTTTTCGTATCGATGGAGGTTTTCTTTCAGAAAGTGGCGGGCTGAAAATATTTATAGCACAACAGAGTGGATGCTGTTCATAGGAGATCCTTCGACGTCATTGAAAGTAAGTTAATTTTAAGGAGTTTTGAAATCAGATTTCTTAGGTTGTATGGGTTTTTTAAACACAGTCATTTTGATTGTGTTTTTTTTTCCCCGCTGTTACATGATGAATATCTTCAAGTCACTGATTTAAGTGAAATTTGATACATTCTGAGAACAGCAAAAATAAACCATTTAACATGTATAATTAATGTTCTTCTGTTTGTACTTATGATATACATTTAGAAATGTGAGGTAGATATGGAAAAACTGAGTCTTTTGTAAGTGTCAATTTTAATGCTTATAGTGCTGTATTTCCGGGTACTGTTTTTTTTAAAAGGAATAGGCCTCACCTCAAAGAAAGCTCTTCAAAGCAGACATCTTATTTGCATCCTGAAACTATCATTTAAAATATTAGAGACAATTTTATGATGGCTTTACATCTTCAACATCAAGATACAGTTTTTTGTAAAATATATATATTTAGGATTGTGTAGGGGACGTAGAGAAGCAGAGACTTCTGTAAATGTCAAAGTTGTTGATAAACTGTTTGTTCTTGAACCTTTTCCCTTGTCTTTTCTAATTAAAAAGTACATGTTTTAATATTTTTGGAAATGTTTGTTCTCTGTTTTACAGATTGAAAGTATGAAAAAATATTTTAAAAAGGTAACAAGAATTATAAGGTAAATGTTTTCTACTCTTTTTACCCGCAATGCACTGCTGATGATGTCACTGACACTATCTCTCATTTACTCTCTATAGCTGTCTTTCTTTTTACATTATTCTCTGTTTACTTCCCTTATACTAACTCTTCTTTTTTTTAAAAAAATATTTTTTTAGTTCGCTTAAAGTTCGCGAACCGGTCAGCGAACTTGAAGCGAACCAAAAGAAATAGAGCTTGCCAGAGTGATAAACATTCTAGCAATTTTATTTGAAAGGGGAGGTAGTTCTGAAAAGAACTTTTTTTTTTTGTTTTTGTTGTTTTATATATTTTTTTTTTTCTGAACATTTTTTGATTTTTTTGTATTTTTAGAACAGTTTTATGTTTTTTTTGTGTTTTTTATGGAGGGGAAACAACAAAAAAACAGGCATTGAAAACGGCTCAACAGGAGCAAAAAAAAAATTACTTCTTGGGTGCATTAGGGCACTTATGGTTTTCGAACACCATATTAATCAAATTGATGCTCATGTTCCCATACGACAACATTGCACCGCAATATATACAAGTAAACCTCATATGTTGGAAATTGGTTGAATATTTGGCACAGTTTCCTGTGCCTCTCTTCCTGACAAAGACATTGATGAGGTAGATCTGGCCACAGGAGTTGTCGGGGGATTGTCTTGTAGGTCCCTTAACTCAGCCCGGCTGTAGTTCAAGGGATGCCACCTGGTCATATGTCGATGCATAGTATAGTTGCCCATACTATATTTCTTCTCTGTGCCTCTTGACAATCTGTAATCACAGATGAGGCAGGTGACATATTTCGCATTCACCTTCTTCTCCCCTGGAGGGATGGAAAAAAACTGCCAGATGAAACTAGTTTTTCTCTTTGAAACACGGGGCAACTCTGGGATAAATTGTTGTTGATGTGGATCCTCTTCTTCTTCTTCCTCCTCTTCCTGCTCTCTGTTGGAGGTAAATTGACTTGGTGGTCCTCTCTTCTTATGAGGAGGTGGAGGTGGTGGTGGGGGTGTACCAGCTGCAGCAAGAATGGAAGCCATTGTTGAACTTCACGTAAATGGTCTTTCTCTCACCAAGATGAAAGTCAGAGTGAGGAAAGAAGGAGGGGTTTACATGATTTGGGAAAAGCAAAAGTTCTGAACCAATGAAAAGTGTTATTTTTAGGTCACATGACCTAGTATTACATCATTAGGAAACCAAAAGTGAAATGAACTAATGAAAAGTGTTATTATCGAGTCACATGACCTGCTGTCTTTACGTTTCGCGCTTTGCGCCACTATCCCATCCGCTTCCGGGTCCGCTAACTTGGCGCGTCGGATAACGTATTACGCGACAACGCAAAACGTCATGATAACGTAACAGTTACGCTTAAGGAACGATTACCGGCTCGCGCACCAAGTCGCGGCTTTGAATTCAGCTAACGGGAAGCTGACCAGTTCGCGGACTAGGAGCGGAACAAATTTTTTTTTTTTTAAATGTATAAAAAACATGTACAATATATTTTATGATTTAAAGAAGAATACATTTTACAGATACAAATATTAGCTTTCAAAAAACCATTGAAATTCAATGAAAAAACCATAGGTTATAGTCCATATATAGTTAGGAATTAGCATTTACAAAACCTTATTTTACTCGCATAAAACCATTGAAATTCCATATATAGTTAGATGCGCTAACTATATATCGCGCACCCGCAATCCACTGCTGATGATGTCACATATTACATCATTCATGACATGGTCAGTGACATCACTGATGACATCACTGATCACAACATCCAGTGACTGTATGTTTCTGTAAAGTTAAAATATGTCTTACATATTGAAGAATGAGTGGATGTATAAATGTCTGGATGAAGGATTTAGTAGGTGCATGACTGATTGTATGAGGGAGTGATTAAATGTGTTTCACTGAGTGCATGGGTTAGTGAATAAACTATATTAGTTTGTGCATCATTATATCTGTTGTTCTGTAAACTGCTGCATGTGTTGATCAGTAGCTATATGAATAACTATATGGGTTATTGATTGGTTGCTCAAGTATTTGTATGGGAGACTGAGTATATGTGTGAGTGGCTGGGAGGTGTGTGACTCTGTGCATAGATGTGTGAGCAGTTGATTCACTAGATGTATGGTTTCAAAAGTGCATGTGGAAACAGCTGTATGGGCGGTTGACTGTGTGCATGAGTGTATTGGTGAGTGAATGGATATCTCAGTGCTACATGTCAAAGTAAGTACATATGTAAAACACAGTACATGTGAGAGTTAACATATATAAATAACTGTGCATTAGAGCCAGTGAATGTGTGAATGGCTGTATGGATCATTGTGAACTTTTATTAGGGATTATATAAGAGAGTAAATATGTGTTAGAATATGCTTCAATAAGTAAGGTGTGTATAACTGTATAGTTGAGGAATTGGAGGTGTGATTGATTCTTTGCATGACTGTCTAGGTGTATGAGTAACTCCATGGATGAGTGACAATCTGTGAGTGTCTGTTTTCACTGAGTGTATCTAAGGATATATCAGAGTCTGTAGAGGTTCATCGTATTAACACATGAATGATGTCATCTGTGATGTTGTCAGTGATGTCATTTGAGTTGTCATCAGTGATGTCATCAGTGATGTCATTTGAGATGTCATCAGTGATGTCATTTGAGTTGTCATCAGTGATGTCATCAGTGATGTCACTGACCATGTCATGAATGATGTAATATGTGACATCATCAGCAGTGGATTGCGGGTGCGCGATATATAGTTAGCGCATCTAACTATATATGGAATTTCAATGGTTTTATGCGAGTAAAATAAGGTTTTGTAAATGCTAATTCCTAACTATATATGGACTATAACCTATGGTTTTTTCATTGAATATATATATATATATATATATATATATATATATATATATATATATATATATATATATATATATCTCAAGCTTCAAATCCCTCCGTATTCGAATAGATGGAAAAACAGCACTCACAGGGCTTCATTTTATGGCAGCAGCTTTATTCCAAACAGACGCGTTTCGGAAAGGTTCTCCTTCGTCAGTGTCAGCTGCTGCCATAAAACAAAGCCCTGTGAGTGCTGTTTTTCCTTCTACACGAATACGGAGGGATTGGAAGTTTGATATTTTTTGCGGCATGCAACCGCAAAGACGGCACCCGTCCATGAGTGTCCCGCTCTTGGCGTACAACGGAGCATGATATATATTACCTACTGGCGGTCGCCAGTAGGTAGTTATAGTTAGGATTTTTTTCAATGTTAAATCTCAAAATTCTATTTGGGATAACTTTGGCGCCGGTTGTCGAATCTGACTGAAAATTTCCTCAAATCGGCCTCGCGGCGTTCCGGTCCTTCCCTGAAAGTTTGGGGGGGATTCGTCAAGCGGCGGCTGAGATAAAAGGGGGTCCCAAAAAGCGTTTTCCCCATGTTAATTTCCATGGGGCGGTCGATTTCCCTTTTAGCCCGAACGGCTGAATGGATTTCCACCAAATTGGGCAAAATTGTAGGGACTGGTAGCTCGATGTGCCTTTGCTATGTCTCAAGATATGTGCTTCAAGGGATTTTGAGTAATTTAGGTTAAAAAAATATATATATCTATGGCAGCGCCCCGGTACGCGCCCCGGGGAGCACTCCGGGCGAGCCACGCGAGGTGCGCACGGAAAGCTGATTGGCTCTCGGGTGTCTGTAAACATTCGAAACAGTCCAGAGCGGCCGCCATCTTGTGTCTCGGTAAAATCGAGACACAAGAGGTGGCTAAAACAAAGGGGGAAATGACCATAAGGTGGCAGGGATAGACCCCCCTGACCCCTAGGTTTGATGTTTGTGCCAAAAAAGGGCCCTGCGGGGCAAAAGATTTTTTTTTTTTTATTTGCACGGGGGCAGCCCCCGGTACGCGCACCGGGGAGCGTACCGGTGAGCGTACCGTGGGGAAAAAAGAATGACAGTTTTTAAAAAGAGGTAGCCTTTTATTAGAAATTGGAGGTAGTTCGAAAAAGAACTGTTTTTTTCTTCTTTTTGTTGTTTTATATTTTTTTTGATGTTTTATGAACATTTTGAACTTTTTTTGGCTTTTCAGAACACTTTTATATTTTTTTTGTATTATTCATGGGGAGAAACGAAAAAACAGGGAATTGCAAATGGCTCAACTGGAGCGAAAAAAAAGAAAAGAAATAATTAGGGTCGATTGGGGCATTTGTGGTTGTCCCCAGCAAGGACGATGAGCTTTACTCTCTGTTCTCCGTAGGAGATGGTCTTCCCACAATATTTGCATGTGATTCTGAAATCTGCAAATCGTGGCTGAACGCAACGCATCGTTTCACTTTCTTCTGGTGTTGAGGGAGTGGGTCGCTTTCTTTTTGAGCTGGTTCTTGTTGATGGGGAAGGGTTACTGGCCAGTTCCTTCATCTCTGCAGCAGAATCATTTATAGGATGCTTGCGCTGCATGTGGTGGATCATTGTGTGATTTCCAAAGGAATATTTTTTAAGAGGGTTCCTTCCGGAAAGTTCCATGCCACAGATTAGGCAAGTCAGCTTGGCTGCATTTACCTTTTTCTTCCCCTGTGGAAGAGAAAAAAACTCCCAAATATTGTGTGGTCTAGGCTGGTATGGGGTATTGTGTTCTTGGAGAAATGTTCTCGTCCTTTCTTCCTCCTCCTCCTCCTCCTCTTCCTCCTCTTCTTGACCACCAATGAAAACTTGTGGTGGTCCTTTTGGTTGTTGTGGTGGTGGTGGTGGTGCAGATGCACCAGCTGCTGCTGCTGCTGAAGCCATTATAAAGATGAAAATTCTACAGAGAGGTACAAGCAGGTCTTCCTCAGTCAAAGGGCAAAGTCAGAAGAAAGGAAAAAGGTGGGGTCTTTCATCAGAAGGAAAAAAAAAAGTTAGATCCAATGAAAAGTGTTATTTTCAGGTCACATGACCAGGGGCTTCATCATTATGAAACCAAAACTGTTATGAACCAATGAAAAGTGTTATTTTCAGGTCACATGACCCGACGCGCTTACGCGGCACGCCCCGGGTCGCGTCGCGTAAGCGCGTCGGAAGTTTACATTGCGCGATCGCACGAGTGCTTCTGGGTGCGCTTACGCCGTGCGTTTCACGCAGACGCCGCTACGCGATACGTCACTATCATGTTTTCGAAAACGATAATGGCGCTTACGGGACGCTCCCCGGTGCGCGCCCCGGGGCGCTTCATATAATTACGCTTTCAGGGGCGCTCCCCGGGGCGCGCACCGGGAGCGCACCAAGGCAAAAAATAATATATATATATATATATTTTTTTTTTTTTAAATAGGCAAAATTGTAGGGACTGGTAGCCCGATGTGCCTTTGCTATGTCTCAAGATATATGCTCACGTGGTTTTAACGAAAGTTAACTTTGAAAAAATAAATATTGGGCTACATTGGGCTATATATATGTTAGAGCCAAAATGTAGCCCAATGTAGCCCAATATAGCCCAATGTAGCCCAAAGATGGCCACCAGAGACAAAAAACAAAAAAAATGTAGCCAAAAAAACAGCCAGATGTAGTCAAAATATAGCCCAAAAACAGAATGTCCCAGAGAACAACCAGTGCGCTAACAGTCTTACTTATAAACTGAGATTTATAGTTAGGAATTAGCATTTAAAAAACCTTTGAAATTCACAGAAAAAACCATAGGTTTCACACCAGTTATAGTTAGGAATTAGCATTTAAAAAACCTATGAAATTCACTGAAAAAACCATAGGTTTCACACCAGTTATAGTTAGGAATTTGCATTTAAAAAACCTATTAAATTCACATAAAAAAACATAGGTTTCACACCAGTTATAGTTAGCTGGACATTTTACTGACATAAAACCATTGAAATTCCCACGTTATAGTTAGTTGGACTCACTATAACTTGCGAGTGCAATGCACTGCTGATGATGTCACATATTACATCACTCATGACATGGTCAGTGACATCACTCCTGACATCACTGATGACACCATTCTTGTGACTTAGTGACAGATCTCCTTTCACTGTAATTTTACCCATTTCAGTTACAACAACCAATTCAGTAATTCCACCATCTATATACACATCCACTCATTCACCAACAGTTCTCTGTAGTCACTCATACATATACTCACTCATCATATGAAGTGATACACCTATACATCCTGTTACACACCGACAGTCATCCAAAAGTTACTCACACACATACTCACACATGCAAATAAACTATTGATCATCCATTTATTTGCATATAGAGCAAAACACACACTACCACCTTACTTCTAATGAAAATTACAAATATTTATTCTCTTAAACAATCACTTTTCGAAACACATACTTATTTAAACCGGAACTCTTACAATCTCTTACTCTCACATATACTCACTTATATGCATCAATATTCACATATTCTAGATTAAAACATATGTAGTTACTGTTAAAAACACTAGTGAGACAGTCATTTACTCACTAACATACACTTATCCACACTATTCAACCATACAGTCCTGCACATATGCAGTCTTTAAAATACATACAAAAAAAAGAGTCAGTCACTCATGCATCAATGTAGTAAGTAATTCCCATACTAAACAAAACAGACACTCATACTGATACTAAAAAAACATCTAATAACCCATACACACACACATGTCGTTTCTCAGCAACCCATGCAGCCACTTATGCACAAAGTGAAACATTGATACATATTTTTAAATATTTAAACATTACTCTCTAATATATGTATTCACTAAAATACACTTAATAAGCCAGTTAACCAATCATTTAAAAAAAAAAACATCCATTAAGACACTTTTTAATAATCTATTGTTCCATCGACCTTTACAAATACATATATAAAACATATTTATTTTTCATAAAGACACACATTCACTGGTGTGAAACCTATGTTTTTTTTCAGTGACTATATATATATATATATATAAAGAGAGAGAGAGAGAAAAGAGATATATAGATATAGATATAGATATGTATTTTCAGTAAAAACACAAAGGTTGAGGATATGTTATAGTTAGGAAGACTTAATTTATTATTTCTATTAAAAAAACTACTTAAACTACGCAGACATTAGGAATCCTAAAGCAGAAATTCTAAAGTTATAGTTATAATTTTAAGTTATATTTTCCACTCCGCACAAAACATAAAATAACATGCGTACCTCCGCACACAGTGCTGTCAACTCGTTAGCCACAGGAAATGACCCATAACTCACCCTCTACCATGCACAGTGTTCTCATAAAGTATTATGGCTGAGATACCCGCCACCCCCTCTCAACACAATCCCCAAAGGAGGGAAACCGGAAACAGCTCTTAAAGTTTTTTGGAAGAGGGAAGGAGTGACCCTCCCGGCCGTATTTATTAAAACAAAAATTAAAACATTAAACAGTTCATATTAATGTACAATTTCATTACCACATTGCGATGTTTGGCTAACCTTAACAGATTCTCTAATACAGAGGTTCTCCTAGCCGAACTAACATCCTACAAAACATTTTCTTGAAATATTGAAATTGTACATCCTAACGTTTAAGGGCCAACGGCAAGGTCGTAACCGGTGTCAAGATCCCTAACCAGAAATACCCCCCCCACTGGGGAGGGGCGACAGCACTGAGGCGTACCTCAAGTGCAAACTACCAATTTCCCTTGACTTGAAGGGGGCACCAATAAACTCGACGCCAGTTAAAGGTCGTTCGAGGACTCGTGTGAGGTTATCTAGAAGGTATCGTAGACCTCCCCCCAAACCCCGCACAACTTACCACATCTGCCGTCGCAGACGTTACTGGCCCCGGGAAATTCCCCAGGAGGGGGCTGTAACCCCTCCTACACAGGAAGGGGCCTTGACCGCCTTTCCTTTTCTTTCGGCGACCCATCCTTAGAAGGGACCGCCTCCCCGTTGAGGGGCCAAAGGCCACCTCTCCCGAGCGCTCCCATCCGTGTTGGGTGACGCCCACTCATAGGGATCTTCCAATTAGTGCTCACCGATCATGACCTTACCGCCCGACCAGAATAAATACGACAATTCTAACTAAATTACTAAATGACTCAATTACTTGAAAGACAGTAACAACAACCACTTTATTAAAACATGCTTACTGATGAACACTAAAGCAGGATTACTATATTTGTAAAACATACCACAAATTGACCATTCTTTATTGCATATTCAACGATATCACGATACTAATCACACCTGTAAACAAAGAATTAGAGTTACCACATCAAACTTTATTCAAAACAACTTGCTGTCCTCAGGGGCTGGTGGGTGGGTCAAAATTGGCTCTTTGTTCCGTCTCGAGCTCTCGTACAGCGAGGAGGTGCAGCTTCAGAGCACAGGAACAAGAGGATGCCTTCAGGTCTTGCGTCCCCTTTTATCCGTCTTCGGGGCGGGCGTAAACCCGCCCCTGCCTGCCCCGAGGGCGTGGCCAGCCGCGTCAGTGTCTAGGCCAGCCCACTCTAGGGTGGGAAAAAGCGCGCCCCGGCTACGCCGCTTCGGGCATACCAGCCGAGACGCGCCTCCCGCCCAAAATGGCTTCCCGGGGGGATCGAGGTACTCTGCCATACGTTCGGGGGGACCGAGTGGTCGCCCCTTTCCATATGGCTGAGATACCCGCCACCCCCTCTCAACACAATCCCCAAAGGAGGGAAACCGGAAACAGCTCTTAAAGTTTTTTGGAAGAGGGAGGGAGTGACCCTCCGGCCGTATTTATTAAAACAAAAATTAAAACATTAAACAGTTCATATTAATGTACAATTTCATTACCACATTGCGATGTTTGGCTAACCTTAACAGATTCTCTAATACAGAGGTTCTCCTAGCCGAACTAACATCCTACAAAACATTTTCTTGAAATATTGAAATTGTACATCCTAACGTTTAAGGGCCAACGGCAAGGTCGTAACCGGTGTCAAGATCCCTAACCAGAAATACCCCCCCCACTGGGGAGGGGCGACAGCACTGAGGCGTACCTCAAGTGCAAACTACCAATTTCCCTTGACTTGACGGGGGCACCAATAAACTCGACGCCAGTTAAAGGTCGTTCGAGGACTCGTGTGAGGTTATCTAGAAGGTATCGTAGACCTCCCCCCAAACCCCGCACAACTTACCACATCTGCCGTCGCAGACGTTACTGGCCCCGGGAAATTCCCCAGGAGGGGGCTGTAACCCCTCCTACACAGGAAGGGGCCTTGACCGCCTTTCCTTTTCTTTCGGCGACCCATCCTTAGAAGGGACCGCCTCCCCGTTGAGGGGCCAAAGGCCACCTCTCCCGAGCGCTCCCATCCGTGTTGGGTGACGCCCACTCATAGGGATCTTCCAATTAGTGCTCACCGATCATGACCTTACCGCCACAGGCCGGATAGTTGACCGGCTATCCGGACCCCCCCACAAAGCTCCTACCTAAAGGTCATGTTGTAACGTTTTTAACCATGCTAAGAAGTCTCCTATGAGTAACTCATTCCCCACCCGAGACAAATGCACACCATCCCCCAAATACATACTGTCATCATTAATACAGCCATGCGAAATAGAATGCAATGTCCTGGAACGGAACAATCTACTCACTTTGTTATTAAGTTTTCTAACAGAATGATTCAAAGCGGAAATAGAAATAGCCCCCCGCCACACCTTTCGTGGGATCATATGGGACCACGCAATTGTGCACCCCGGAACTCTCCTTGCCAACCAACTTACAGTGGAAAGCATTGCCTCCAGGAGCAGTCGTCTACCGGTGGTGACCAAATCATTGCCCCCTAAATGCACTATAACTATAGCCGGCGGTGACCTCGTCCGCCCTAACAGACCCTCGAAAAATGACTGAAACTGGTCAATACAGAGGCCGCCTCTTCCGTGGAAGGACACCCTGTACCCGTATTCCCCAGCTACGTGAATCATATCACCTGCTTTGAATACGTCCGCGGCACGCCTCACGTATGAGTGGCCCACGACCCACACCTCCTTTTTCACAGCCGGTGATGTCTGACCGCTGGCCCGGTGTAGGGTCGACTGCATAGTCCGCCCCGCCTCGTAGGCTTGCGTAACTGAAAACCAAACAAAAACAAGAAGCGTGAGTATATTATTACAGCTTCACAACATGTGCAACCGCACGTATCTCTTATAACAATTGGAGGACCAACGCCCCACTCGTTTCACTTGTTCAACATTAAGACCCCTGGCTGTAGCTTCCGTAGCAGCCCCTATCCGAAAGGAATGGGTCCCAAATTCGCCCGGGTTCAAGCCCGCAGCGGCAATTGACATCGCAAGCACCCGCTGAAACTGAAATCTCGTCAGTGGGGTGGCGTCTGCGTGTCTTAACAAAGTCCCCCCCCATGATGCCACCCTTCGTGCTAGGTAATCTTCTAAACACTTTACCGGACACATGGAGGACCCGGGAATCCTGCGTATGATTACGCAGTCACCCATCCCATCTTGATCAGTCTTGGACCTTACAAAGGAGACTGTCATTGTTTCTCCCCTGATCTGAACGTGTTCCTGGCACAAACCCCCTGCCACATCCAGTTTGTTCCTTGCAACTAGTTCGCTTACCCGCATCGCCCCGTGAAATGCTAGCGAAAAAGCGGCTCGGAACAGCACCGCCTCAAACTGAGATGAACATGTGGCCGGGAGTGTGGCCAACAACTGGGACAATCTATCCAAACCTATCGGGCGCCTTTCATCTAATCTGCGACCCTCAAGGCGTTGCCACCCACGCAGCGCTTTCTGTACAACGAAAGACGCTGTCGGGTCCTGGATAGCGTGTGCTCTGGCAACAAAGGAAATGGCAGCACGATGCCTCTGGGCCGTAGCCACCGATTTCCCAGCCCTACGTAATGACATCAGAAAATTCACTACCCCTTCCTCGTGACCCCAAAGCCGCTCTCTATCAGTCCCCAAAAAGGCTAAAAAGGACCGAAACGCCCCTTCGTATGCCTTCCTCGTCCTTGGTGCTAGACTCTCTCCCACGAGGTGACGAAGTTCGGGGCACCGAGAGACCAGAGAGCTTCGGGAAAGGGTGCCGGCTCTGGGTCCGCTGAGGGAAGGAAACCCGAGAAAGCCTGCATTTGAAAACGAGACAGTGCATCAGCCGCCTGATTCATTACCCCTGGGACATGTTTTGCTCTGAATAGCACATTCAGTTGCATACACAGTAAAACAATTTCCTTGAGCAGTCTTAAAATCAATTTACAACGTGCTGCCTGACTATTGATGCACTCAACCACGGTCATATTGTCAGACCAAAATATGACAGAGTGATCTTTGAACCCTTCGGGCCAGGTTCTCAGGGCCACTAAAATGGGAAAAAGTTCCAGGAAAGCAATATTAGTTGTAAGACCATTGTCATGCCACCATGTCGGCCATCTCTGTGCCGACCATTTTGTGCCAAAGATGGCACCAAAACCTATGCTTCCTGCTGAATCTGTCCACAGCCCCAGCTCGTCAGAGGACACGGCTGGTTTGTTCCAGACCACTCGACCATTAAAATCCGCCAGAAATGCTAACCAAATTCGCATGTCCTGGCGGACCTCAGCCGATAGTCTCGTGTGATGATGGCCCTCCTTTAGGCCGCCCATAGCTTGGGAAATTGACCGGGAAAAGGGGCGGGCCATTGGTATCACCCTCAGGGCAAAATTCAACTGTCCCACCAACTGCTGTAGTTGACGCAGCGTAATTTTAGATGCATTTATACATACTTGCAGAGTTGCCCTGAACTTCCCAACTTTGTCAGCTGGCAATCGAAAACAACCCTCACTGGAATCTAACTCGATCCCCAGAAACTCAAGGCAAGTCGCAGGACCCACCGTCTTACCTGGTGCCAATGGCACACCAAACTGTTTCATTAACACACAAAATTCGGCCAAGGCCTGGCCACACTCGAGATCCCCGGCTGCCCCAAGGAACAAAAAATCATCAAGGTAATGCATTACATGTTGGAAACCCGTCTTCTGTGTGAAGACCCATTGTAGGAAACTACTAAATTTCTCGAAATAGGCACAAGATATAGAGCACCCCATCGGCATACACCTATCCATGTAATAACAACCCTGAAACATGAATCCCAGGAGACGCTGGTCGTCTGGGTGTACCGGGAGCAGTCGGAACGCTGATTCGATATCTGATTTCGCCATCAGCGCCCCGGGCCCCAGGCGATTCAAAATGGCTACGGCCTCATCGAAGGATGCGTACCGCACCGAACACATTTCTGGATCTATTGCATCGTTCACAGAAAGACCACGTGGAGCTGATAAATTATGAATCAGTCGGAACTCGCCTGGATCCTTCTTTGGGACCACCCCCAACGGGGAACAAACAAAATTCTGGACCGGGGGTACACTAAACGGGCCGGCGACCCGACCTCGAGTCACCTCTTTCCGGATCTTATCCTGTACTACGGTCGTATGCTGCAGGACGGAAAGTTGATTTTTACACTTTTCCACACCCTGAAAGTCCCCTACCGGGATGCGGAAACCATAAGAAAAACCGTTCCGCAGCACCCCAGCAGAAGTACGATCCGGGTATTCACTGAGCCAGGGAATCATCGCCAAGGTATCAATCGGGGTAGGTAAAGGCGCCCCTCGGACTATATTAGACCTGTTTGGCGCCTCCTCTCCCCCCATTATCACCCGTTTTGGCTCTGCACGTGGACTCAGGATGGGACGACCCGCATCCACTACATTCATGTTTAAATTTACACGATCCCTGTGGCCTAGTACATTTACCTCTGTTGAAATTAAAGCAGAACCCCCTTTTTCCTGTATTGCCGGCAGGTCTCGAATGATCTTCGGTACCCGTACCTGAACGAAAGGGCGTCCCCCCATAATGGCGGGAGGATTCGCCAACATTACTTCCTACCAATGGCATTTTTAACATACCCGTCTCCTTCATTTTATCCCATGTCAGAGAATCGTAACAATCCCAGGTTAAGCTTTTGTTATGCTCCTTCGCCTTTCTAAAAAGATTATCGTAGCAGAACCAATGGTTACCCTGGTGTGATGTCGAGTACCCCATGATTCGCGACTGATAGGTTGGCAACTCGGAAAGCAACTCAGGCCTACGTTCCCCTAAGATCGACGTAAAAATTCCCCATGCCTTGCCCCAATTGCCAATATTCTCGTTCACTTTAAAGGCGGCCATTTTCGCGCGCCAAACACTCGGGTGCATGAGATCCTTCTGACCCTTAACATGCTCCACCTCATAATGATCAACAAGCAACGCGAAGATGTTCACATATTCCCCTGCCCAAATTTTTTCCTTAATCGTCAAAGGAACATGTTGACCCAATCTTTCTCTACGAGAGGGTGCTGACTCATCCCTCGCAATCGGCAATGGCCGCTTACCTGCACCGGACGCTGCCTCTGCGGTCGCACCCGTCCCTGGTGTTCTGTCCACTACTGCAGCCGGTACGGACACCTTGGCTGCCTCCCGTTTCTCACGCAGTTGCTTCATCAGCGCCTGCGCGTCGACAGCCGTGGCGCCCTCGTTACCTTTACCCAACCACGCTGCCAATTGTGCTGCCAGCTCGGGCGGCATATCGTCCTCGGACACGGGGGTGACCACAACGGGTATCGGATTCCCCTCCTCCGGCACAGGAGTTGGTGCCTCGAGCGGGGCACTGGGACCCGGGATGTCTTCTCCCGCTGCTCCCCTCCTGGGCCTCTTGTTTTTCCCTCCCGGGGCTGCTCCCGCCAAAGGACGTTTTGGGCCCCCTTCCTCGTTCTTATCCACCCGCTTCTTTAGTTCGGACATCTCCTTCATGAGAACACGCAGCATCTGTTCAGTAGTCATGCGTTTTCACGCCTTCTTCGGCATTCTCCAACAGAGTAACTGTAAAACAAACAAGAACGATTAAAACGCTCAAAATTGGCTCTTTGTTCCGTCTCGAGCTCTCGTACAGCGAGGAGGTGCAGCTTCAGAGCACAGGAACAAGAGGATGCCTTCAGGTCTTGCGTCCCCTTTTATCCGTCTTCAGGGCGGGCGTAAACCCGCCCCTGCCTGCCCCGAGGGCGTGGCCAGCCGCGTCAGTGTCTAGGCCAGCCCACTCTTGGGCGGGAAAAAGCGCGCCCCGGCTACGCCGCTTCGGGCATACCAGCCGAGACGCGCCTCCCGCCCAAAATGGCTTCCCGGGGGGATCGAGGTACTCTGCCATACGTTCGGGGGGACCGAGTGGTCGCCCCTTTCCAGTCACTTCAGAAGTAATAAGTTTTCTTATCAATGCGAATATTTAGCATGGTATAAGTGATGTAAAATGAAGGAGTATAAGGAATGCATGGGTAAGGAGTGAGTTATAGGTTAATCACTGTGGCTAGCGAGTTGAAAACACTGTATGGAAGTGCATGAGTTATATTAAGTTTTGGGCAGGGTGCGAAATATAACTTAAAGGTATAACTGGAACTCTATAATTTTAATGTTTGAGGCCTATTCACAAAGGTAATCTGAGCCACTTTTGCTATTCACAGAAGTCATGTATGACTTTTGGTATTCACAGGAGTCATTTACAAGTCATATCTTTACGTCCGCACTTGGGGTGGAATCACCTCACCCGTGCTGCAATACCCGCATTCGGGGCAGAATATGCGGCTCTGGTCCTTTTTCTTCAATGTTAAGCACCTCTGTAAGTGCTTACCATCCCGTTCCCCTGTTTGGGCTGGATGAAGTCTAATCACCTACACCTACAGTCAATTGACACCACCTGCAAGACCTGTACTGCAAACCATATAAAAGCAGTACACAAACAAGAGCCTGGTTTGGTCCAATAGAGTTCCTGCTTGCCTGCTCTGTGCCTTACTTCAAAAAATGCTAAACCATTGGAGGAAGAATAATTATACTGAAGAAGAGGCCACCATGATCTTGTAGTTCATTATGAGGTACCACAAATGCTTTCATCATTCTCTCCCTTACAGCACCAGTGGCATACAGAAGGAAGCCCTATGGCAGCATTTAGCCACTGCAGGCACAGCATTGGGGCAGGATGTCTGCACTGTAAATGACATAAAGAAGAAGTGGCAGGATGAGAAGAGGTGGGTGAGGGAGAAGTGCGCCAGGAATGATGTGGCCAGAGTTTTTCATGGTTTACAATCTGGATCCGGCCTCCTGTCTCACCCCACTAGAGAAGGAAGTCCTCCATACCATACATCACCACATGCTCTTTGGGCTGCCAGTGAGTGAAGTCCGCAATGTGGTACCAGGTAAATATGATATCAAGAACATGGATATGAAATGTCTGTCTGTGTTGCACCACGATTGTGACTATGGAAGTTGTCCCAAGAATGTGTGAAAAGCATAGTGAGTCAGAACCTCATGTTCCTCCTGATGGAAATGACAAATATCATTTCCACTATCAAAAACAGGGAACTAGCACTGCTGGCATGATTATCTAACTCTGGTAAACAGCAATAGAGAAAAGTGCCTCTTCCACTTAGCCAGCTGTGGATGGGGCAGGTAAGCGTGGTGGTGGAGGCAGGTAAGAGCGGAGGGGGGATGGGCGGGGTGGTGAGGGAAATCAAACACAACATAATAAGGAAAATAAAAATTTTAAAATGAATAAAACCACTTACCTTAAGCTTGCAGCATGGCCGATTGCATGTAAGTGTTTTTCTTTTTTTTAATTTAAATTCCCTAGTTCGTAGTCTGTCGAATTCTCCCCGACTTGCTATGCCCCCTGCCCCACTGCTCTTACCAGCACAAGCCGCAGATGCACTTAAGATTACTGTTAGCAGGTAGATGCAGTGAGGAAATTTGTGACAAGATGCACATGTATATTTTTGGTTTGCTGACTCTGATCTCCTCTATTGGGACATTAAGCCAGAGTACAATCATCCACTGTAGCAGAGGCCTCTGCATCTGCTGGAAGGAAACAACATCATCTACAGCAATCCATATCACCATCACACACTGGTAAGTGAAAGTGGCCGGGAGAGGGTCCAAAATTCTACATTATTGGCAGACAACACATGGATATATTACATGTATGTCATCAACAGTGCCAGAACTGTAAACTGAACATTGAAATTAAGTGCATCGCATGTGGCAACTTGAATGTTAACTGGCAAACACACATATCTTTGTAGGCCCAATGATGTCGCCCAGTATTCCAGTCCCCACAGTGACATCTGCCACAGGGTTGGCTGTGACATCCGGTCAGAAGCAACACACAATGGGCAGATGTGGGACCCTGGTCAATACACCCAAGAATGAAGTACCTGAATGCTCAGGCTCCTAAAATGTGGATTTAAGGTCCACCTGATGTTGTATGTGTTCACCATCACTGTTGTCCTTCCTCTCAATATGCCCACATATGGCATTTTACAGCATACCATATCACTCTATTGTAGCTGGTGAAAGGATGATACTAAATGTACGGCAAGGAGTGCAGTATGTACATGATAGACTATATTGTGACATATGAAGGGGAGTAGCCACAATTGGATAGTAAGTCCATGATATGAAAACTCTCAAGCAACTCCAGGGCACAAAATGTATGCAAATTGATGTGGATGAGAGTCGCAATTATGCCAGTCAGATTGGGTTGTTTTGGGAGGGGTTTATGGACTGCTAATGTGGATGTTGAGGAAGTTAAATATATATAGCTGGTGGCTGAACTGCACAACGCAAATCCAGTGTATGCTGCAACCATATAAGCTTTTACACTTTACCACCAATATGTGAATCTAATGAAATGTTGAATTCAGCTTGCCTCATCTACTACCATATTGTCACATATAAGTGACAGGATAATATATGAGGTTAGGATGTGTGCTGTAAAAGACACCATCCATTGACAGCCTAGTTCTACCATGATGTCGTACATGTATAAGAGGTCACACAAAGATTGAACATAACAAATTTGTAATCTCCCAGTCCTAAATGGGCATCGTGACTTCATGGGGAGGGAAGCACAAATGAGCAACAAAATGTACTTGACTAGAAGACATCACACATACTAACTCTCAAATGCAATGATATGATCTGATGTGCAAATGTGAAACTGGTCTACATGATGATGCACACTCCTTTAGATTTGTCAACAGATAACATCATACTCATGAGGCATGATGGGCCTAAGAATGAAGGCATGTCTAAAGATAGGTGAGACATTCAATATAATTACTC
Organism: Lissotriton vulgaris; assembly: GCF_964263255.1. Classification (NCBI taxonomy): domain Eukaryota; kingdom Metazoa; phylum Chordata; class Amphibia; order Caudata; family Salamandridae; genus Lissotriton; species Lissotriton vulgaris. The sequence goes on along the minus strand of NW_028251828.1, from coordinate 80,423 downwards.
CTTCTTTCCATCAATCAATCAATCAATCAATCTTTTCTATGGCGCACCACATACCTGCGAGGGTCTCAAGGTGCTGGAGGGGGGCACTACTGATCGAACAGCCAGGTCTTGCCTATCCTCCTGAAGGTCAGCAGGTCTTTGGTCTGTCGTAAGATCAGTGGGAGGGTGTTCAATGTCTTGGTGGCGAAGTGGGAGAAGGATCTCCCACCGGTGGTTGTTCTTTGGATGCGCAGGACGGTGGCAAGTGAGAGGTCGGCATAGCGTAGCTAGCGGGTGGGGATGCAGAAGGGTGTGCATGGGCGAAGAGCTTGAAGGATATCTTCTTGTTGACGGGGAGCCAGTGCAGGTTTCTCAGGTGGTGGGTGATGTGGCTGTGGCGCGGTAGGTCGAGGATCAGTCGTGCCGAGGCGTTTTGGATGCATTGTAGTCGTTTGATGAGCTTAGTCGGGGCTCCCGCATAGAGGGCGTTTCCATAGTCGAGTCTGCTGCTGACGAGGGCCTGGGTGACTGTCTTTCTTGTATCTGTCGGGGTCCATCTGTAGAGCTTGTGGAGCATGCGGAGGGTGTTAAAGCAGGAGGTGGAGTTGACGTTGACTTTCTTGGTCATTAAGTGGGAAATAAAATCAAGCCTGGGCAACAAAAATTATTGCCACTTTATCGGCGGGAAAGTGTCGCTAAAGTGGTGATAATGGGTTTGATAATATGCTCTATGGAATTCCAATCGAAGCTCATGTCAGATGCCCTTCACATCTAACATGAGCTTCAATTGGAATTCCATATTGTATATTATCAAACCCATTATTGCCACTTTCCTGACGATAAAGTGGCAATAATTCTGTTGCCAAGGTTTGATAATTTGGCCCTCTTTCCTTTCATAAATAAAAGTTACACTACAGTTTTACGAGTGCAGTGTACCTGGTACATTTTACTTGTTATTATAGTGCTGCATTCAAGTGGTGTCTATATGGAAGTGCCTACTGCGTTACTGATGCCCGTTAGGTGACTTATTTCTAATGCATTCCTATGAAGGATTTGTAGATGTAGGCCTGTATGCTTACCGTTGTATAAAGCTTGCGGCCAAACACTGCAGGCACTGAGATGGACAACTTCAGGTGGGCTAATCTTGTAGACTTCCAAACAGACAGCAGTGTCTAAGTTTAAGAGAGATAGAGAAATGATGTCACAAAGAGTGTGAGAGAGAGAGAACATTCAAACTGTGTCGCAGAGTCTGGAGTTGAGATTTTTTGTTGAACCAGACGTTGATTTACTAGCTCTTTGCATCACTTTACCTATGTTAAAAGTGACTCAAAAGTGGCGTAATAAGGTTGATGATCTGTTTGTCAGACTGTTGTAACCTATCTGTTGTCACTGCTCGGAGGTAATCTTACATTTTACAGAGAAGCTGCTGTACACTACGCACTCGTAAATAATATTAAGCCTAGGTGACAAAATTTATTGCCACTTTATCGGCAGGAAAGTCTCGCTAAAGTGGCGATAATGGGTTTGATAATATGCTCTATGGAATTCCAATCGAAGCTCATGTCAGATGTCCTTCACATCTAACATGAGCTTCGATTGGAATTCCATAGAGAATATTATCAAACCCATTATCGCCACTTCCTGACGATAAAGTGGCGATAATTCTGTTGCCAAGGTTTGATAATATGGCCCTCTTTCCTTTCATAAATAAAAGTTACACTACAATTTTACGAGTGCAGTGTACCTGGTACATTTTACTTGTTATAGTGCCACGTGCCACGTTCACGTGGTGTCTATATGGAAGTGCCTACTGCGTTACTGATGCCCGTTATGGCGACTTGTGCACTAACAATTAACAACAGAGAGAGATGGGGGCGGTGTTATAATGTACGCAGAGGCAGGTCCAGAATCCGATCTGCAATGAGTCAGCACTTCTAATCATTCTCCTTAGCACACCCTGAGCTCTGATTTGTCACTGAGAGGGTGATCGCACCATAGTTTGTAATGCTTATCATACTCAGCGTGTACTTGCACGTACAGTACAAATATGCTTTGACGTTACGCGTCGCATTAAAGATTCGGTGTGACATCATGTCCGGCGTTCTGTACACAAAAGGGGCAATGTTTCTACTTGGTTTAAAATATTTATTTATGTATTTAATGTAGATACTAAAGGCAGACATTTGGGATAACTGTTTTTTAAAAATACTTTTAATGATCCTACATTACTTTTAAAAAGAATTACACAAATCGCGGTAGAAGATCATGCGTACTTGTATTGAAAGAGCTGCGCAAGCGCATCATAAGCATACGCAAAGCCATGTGACTTTAAAAGTAGAGATTTGATTGGCTCATAACTTTTCCTATTGCGAGTGTTGAAAGTTCCATCTCATTATAATTATTCTACTTTGACTTTCTAAGAAGAAGCATTTGTTGTGAGAATCTTCTCAAATAGAAGGAAGATCACCATAGTAATAGCAATGGAGTCATCTTCCAGCAGTTCTTCAGAGGGAGATTTAATTTGTGAAGATCCTCCAAAGAAGAGGACGGAAGCTCTAATTTGGAAGTTTTTCACTGTTCCAGAAGGTCAAAAAAAGGTTAATGCTGCAAAAGTAACCTGTAAAATTTGCCAAACAACTCTTTCAAGGGATGATCCATGTAAAAAATACTCCTTTGGCACAGCAAATAAGGTACGACACATGAAGAACTTGCACCCCAAGAACTTTGCTCGAGCTGAAAGACGAAGGTTGCACGAGACCCCATCTGCTGCTACACCAAGCACATCAACTGCGGTAGCATTTTCAGCAAGCAGTGCACACCCACATATTGATTCTGACTTTGCTAAAGTTAAATTTCTTTGCATTTATTACTATAAACATTTGTGTTATATGGAACAGTCTATCGACCTGATAAAACACAGGATACAGGATCATTGCTGTCCTCGACATTAGTTGTTCTTTTTTCCTTCTTTTGTTCCGCTTGGAATTTGTTGAGAAAACACAAAAAAGATACAAAACAAAAAAAAATGTTCTTTTTAGAACTACCTTCACTGGTCAAAGAAATAACTATATTTCTATGTTAGTGTGTGAAAGATTGTCAGAATGAATATGTAGTTCATAAATGAATGAATGAATATATTACTAGTGTATGGAGAATATGAAAGTGCAAAACTATAAGGAAGTGCTACAGCATAAATCTATAAGGTGTTTCCGTATAGTATACTGTAGTATGTGTGTAGCACTTGAATGTAACATATGTACATAAATATGTTAGAAGTCTATGCTTCAATTTGCGCTGCTGGTGAAACTGCCTGGGTGAATTTGTATGTGTTAAGGGCGGATTTACAATCCCCTTGTGCCTCTTTTACACAGCCGTTGCATCACTTTTGTGACACAGCAGTGGTGCAAAAGATGTGCCATGGTGTGTGATATTAACAATGTGACGCATCTGGAGGGTGCACTCGATTGTAAAGCCGTGCGCCAAAAGAGGCTTTCCTGTGCAGAAGGGGGTGCAGCAACGCCTCCTAAAAGTGACTGAGTGAAATGTATAACATTTCATTCAGTCACTTTTGAGGTTATGCTGCGGCAAAACCTTGCACATGCTTGCAGCAGGTGTAAGGATTGATACAGCTATGTGAGCATAGGGCCCCAGAGCATTGCTGGAGTTGTGCTATACTTGCAACCGAATTGAAGCAATAATTAATCCAAAAATTACTTTGCAATTTAGTTTTGTTATTATTTTATAATATGAATATGAAATATAATCTAATAAAATACATACATATAAATATTTATATTAAAAATGTAGGAATTTAGTGTAAAAAGAGAGACATAATAATTAATACATTTATAACTTATCATTTACAAAACCTTTGAAATTCACTGAAAAGACCATAGGTTTCACACACGTTATAGTTAGGAATTAGCATTTAAAAAACATGCAAATTCATTGAAAAAACCCTAGTTTTTACACGTTATAGTTAGCTGAACATTTCTCTCATACAAAACCTTTGAAATTCCTCCGTTATAGTTAGCTCAGCTAACTATAACTTGCACGCCCGCAATGCACTGCTGATGACGTCACATATAACATCACTCATGACATGGTCAGTGAAATCCCTGATGTGTTCAAGGATCCTTTTGTGTAAAGGACAGGTTGTCATGCCAATATAGTTTTTTCCGCATGCACATGTCAAAATGTGTACCACATGCGTGGTTTTGCATGTGATGGTTTCCTCTATATTGAAGATCTTTCCTTGTGGGTCAGTCAATGATTTGAGGGATTGCCCTATTGTACATGCCTTGCATTGATGGCATTTGTTGAAGCCTTTTTGCCTGGATGTAAGCCAATCATTTTTCTTTCTCAACTGAAAGTGACTTTTCACTAATTTGTCATGTAGTGAAGGTGGTTTCCTGAATGTCATGAGAGGGTGCTCGCCTAGTTGACCGCCAATGTCGGGATCCCTTTTGATGACATTCCAATATTTATTGAGTATTCTTCTCACATTATGACTTTCTTTGCTGTAAGTTCTAATCATCCTGATTGGTTCGGGTTGTTCTTGTGTCTTGTTTACTTCCTTTTTATTGATCAAGGTTTCTGTTCTGCTCAATCCTCTTGCCTTGAGTTCACCTTTTTTTAGTCATTATATTTGTATCCTCTTTTGAGGAATCTGTTAGTAGTTTCTTTGTACTTCCAGTTCATCTCTTTTGTGTTGGAGCAGTTTCTTTTCATACGGATGTACTCCCCATAAGGGATACTTTTTTTCAAGTTTGTGGGATGGAAGCTGTCTCCATGTAGTACACTGTTCGTAGCTGTACTCTTGCGGTGGACTGTAGTTTCTAGTTGTCCATTTTCCACATATACCTTGGTATCTAAGAAAACTATTTCCTTGTTGCTGATTGCTGATGTAAATCTCAGCCCCATTTCATTGTTATTAGGCTCATTTAGATACTGGGTAAATTCCATATCTGTTCCGTTCCAGATAAGGAACGAGTCATCGATGAAGCGGAGCCAAAGTATGACTTTTGAGGTATGATGGTCATTCTCCTCCCTCCAAGCTATTGTTCTTTCCCACCAACCCATTGCTAGGTTGGCGTAGCTTGGTGAAAATGCAACTCGCATGGCGGTTCCGCATAGTTGAGCATAATATGTTTTATTGAAAAGAAATATGTTATTTTTCAGACATAGCTCTGTCATTTCCTTGATCATCCGCCAGTGTTGTAATTCTTCCAAGGGTTTTTGTTTGAGGAAGAAGTCCATAGCTGTTAGGCCCATGTTGTGAGTTATGGAAGTGTACAAAGACACTACATCGATGGTGGCAAGTTGGTATCCGTCAACCCATGCGATGTTCATCAAATTACGTAAGAAGTCTCCTGTGTCCTTTATGTTTGACGTTAGTGTAGGGACTATAGGTGCGAGGAAGTAGTCCACATAGATCGAGAGATTCTCATATATCGAGCCGCAGCTAGCTATTATGGGTCTACCCGGAAGTTTCCTTAATGTTTTATGCACTTTAGGCAGAAAGTACATGGTTGGCATGATGGGATCTTCAGTAGTTAGGAATTGTACTTCCTGGTCCGTTAATAATCCCTGATTGTGCCATTTAGTGATCTTGGTATTCAGTTCAACAATCAATTCATTGATCGGATTCTTTTTGAGTTTTTCATAGTTTTTTGTCCCACTTGATTGGCGCATAGCTTCCTGCATATAGTCTGTCTTCTCCATAATGACTATGTTTCCGCCTTTGTCTGCGGGTTTGATTTCTAGTGAGTCATTTTCCATCAGAGCCTTTAGCGCTTTGCGTTCCGAGGTTGACATATTTTCTTTCTTTCCTTTTTGTACGTTTTTGTCATTTTTTTGAGATCCCCATTGACCAAATCAAAGAATACGTCAACTTTGTTACCTGGGTATAACATTGGACAAAATCTGGATTGCTTCTTGAATTTTGTTTTTTGGTGTTGTTCAATATTCTGTCCCATGTTTTGTAACACTTGACTGTCAGTCATTGTGGAATCCTCCACCTCATTGACAAGTTCGAATGCAGTGCGCATTGCTGGAATATCAGCGATTGTGATCAGCGCCTCATTTTCATCAATTGTGTCGATATTTTGATCATTGTTTACAACTTGTGTCTCCCTTTTTTTAAAGAATTTTGCCAATTTGAGTTTACGTGTATATTTATACAAATCAATTTTCGTTTCAGCTGGATCAAAATGAGTTTCCGGGCAGAATGTAATGCCTTTATTAAGGAGGTTTTCCTCTGCCCTAGTTAATACATGTTTGGATAGGTTGATGATTAAGTATGGGTCTGGTTCTCCTTCTACCATTATTTGTTGGTTACTCTGTTTCTTAGATGATACCCCCTTGTTTTTTCCGGAGCCTCTTCTGGTTTTCCTTAGTTTTTTTCTGGCTTTGTTGACCTCTTCCTTTCGCCTTTGTTCCCTGTTGTCCCTGGCCTCTTCCTCTCCCTCTCCCTCATCCTCTTCCCCTTGATTGTTGTTGGTCTAGATATACCAACTTTAACTCTTCTAAAACAGGTGTACTTGTTCCAGGGGTCTCTTGATCTTCATTTTCACTCCAATCCGTGTCAGATTCGCTCAGAGTTGTATTCGGGGTTTCTATCTGTGGTTGCATTTTCATTTGTTGTTTCAGATGGTCAAATCTTTTAGCGAAGGTTAGTATCCTCCCACATGAGTAGTCTTGTTCATCCCTTCTATATTTGCGTTCTTTACGTTCTTCTACTTCCGTCTCATGTTTATCCAATACGGCCTCCATGTCTTTCCTGTGTTTCTTGGCCTCATCCTCTTTGCCATGAGATAACATGAGGGATTCCATCTCCGCTATTTTTTCGTGTAGCTCTTCCTCATCAATTTTAGCATATTTCACTATAATTCTGATCATGTTGATAGAGCACTGCATAATATTATTGCCCCAGTCAATGAGCATTTCAGGACGTGTGTCCGGGTGATTAGGGAGAGTATATATTCTTAGGCCTCTGGGGACCATTTTACATTCAAGATATTTTTCCAATGTAAGAATTTCCCAACTTTTGGGTATTTCTTTTTTAAGCAGTCTTTCCAGTTTCACGAATAATTGTTTTAATGTCATTAATCCAGGGTCGGTCTCTTATGGGTCTTTCCTTGTAATATTAATGGTACTTTCTGTTTTTTTTTCCTTTTTGAAACATTGTTTGAGCACGCATTGCTCGTTTATTTCCTCTTTCTTCCATGTTTTGCCAAAATTGCCTTGTTTCTCTGCACAAACGTCAAGCGTTTCCACTAAAACTGTTCTTGTGGCTGGGGGAACGTTTTCAAATAGTCACTTTAACCCATACGTATTGAGCACAACTTTTCAACAGTTACGATCACAGGCTTATAGTTTTTCTTGCCGGTTCGCTTTTATTAACTGCTTTGCACACCATGACTCCGCTGGGCGTTTCCGTGTTACACATACATAGACAGACACTATGCGCTCTCACCTTATTGTTCACTCTGAGACGCAGCGTCTTTGAATTTCTTTCTCCTTTAGTAGCGGAATGCCTCTTGCGGTTTCCTCAGTTTGGGATGTCCAATATACCCCCGACTTCTTGCTTTTCACGTGCATCATTACATGCTAATGGGTGGTAAGGTATATAAGTTAAAAAGAGACAATGGACTAGTGGCAACACCGTGAACAAGACCTGCAGTCGAAACGCAAGGGGAAGGGGCTGAATGTGAGTCTCTTGTTGAATAAACCCAAACTATCGTATTGAGCGAGTGCAGACATTAATTTCTTTTGGTGGTCAATATATATATATATATACATATATATATATATATACATATATATATATATATATGTTGGCTCTGTCTTAGTAATAATTAGTTTTTTATCTGTTTTAAAGGAAATTTCTTAGCTTCTGTATCCTATTGAGGAATTAGCATTTACAAAACCTTATTTTACTCACACAAAACCATTGAAATTCCATATATAGTTAGTTGCACTAACTATATATCGCGCACCCGCAATCCACTGCTGATGATGTCACATATTACATCATTCATGACATGGTCAGTGACATCATTGATGACATCACTGATGACATCTCAAATGACATCACTGATGACATCACTGATGACAGCATCCAGTGACTGTATGTTTCTGTAAAATTAAAATATGTCTTACATATTGAAGAATGAGTGGATGTATAAGTGTCTGGATGAAGGATTTAGTAGGTGCATGACTGACTGTATGAGTGAGTGATTAAATGTGTCTAACTGAGTGCATGGGTTAGTGACTAAACTGTCTTAATTTGTGCATCATTATGTCTGTTGTTCTGTAAACTGTTGCATGTGTTGATAAGTAGCTATATGAGTAACTATATGGGTTATTGATTGGTTGCCCAAGTATTTGTTGGGGAGACTGAGTGTGTGTGTGGGTGGCTGGGAGGTGTATGACTCTGTGCATAGATGTGTGAGCAGTTGATTCACTAGATGTATGGTTTCAAAAGTGCATGTGGAAACAGCTGTATGGGCGGTTGACTGTGTGCATGAGTGTATTGGTGAGTGAATGGATATCTCAGTGCTACATGTCAAAGTAAGTACATATGTAAAACACAGTACATGTGAGAGTTGACATATATAAATAACTGTGCATAAGAGCCAGTGAATGTGTGAGTGGCTGTATGGATCATTGTGAACTTGTATCAGGGATTGTATAAGAGAGTAAATATGTGTTAGTATATGTTTGAATAAGTAAAGTTTGTATAACTGTATAGTTGAGGAAATGGAGGTGTGATTGATTCTTTGCATGACTGACTAGGTGTGTGAGTAACTCCATGGATGAGTGACAGTCTGTGAGTGTCTGTTTACACTGATTGTATCTAAGGTTATATTAGAGTCTGAAGAGGTTCATTGTATTATCACATGAGTGATGTCATCAGTGATGTCACTGACCATGTCATGAATGATGTAATATGTGACATCATCAGCAGTGGATTGCGGGTGCGCGATATATATTTAGTGCAACTAACTATATATGGAATTTCAATGGTTTTGTGTAACGACAAACCCTATGCAAATATTATAAATATATACAACACACCAGCAAAGTAACAGGGTAAAACATTTTATTAAATAACTATTTACATAACTATTTTATACTTTTTGTTGCCCGATCCGGCTAGCTCAATCGATTGAGCATGAAACTCATGCACTCTGATAGCAAGCGTTGCTGCTGATGCTATGCAGACCAAAACTGGTTTTCAGTTTGTACATTCTTCTAGATTTTTCCATCCAAGGCTGGTTGAGTTTGTAGAATGATGGCTTCAGATTTTCAACATACGGAGTGGTGGCGCAGACTGGGAGGGGGCGCAAGGCTCCTGCCCCCTCCCCAAGTAAGATTTTCATACGTGAGTGTACGTTCATGGTTTTGGTCCCTGAGTTGCTTCGATGTCACTGCCATGCTCAAATGGCATAAGTTCTGGATGTTGGGTGCCATAGTTCAGAGTTCTGAGCAGCGCTTGTAACACTGTCTGAAGCTTATTTGCACCTACTGCAGCTTCACTATTCTCAAAGTAAGTGAGGGCCGTTTGTGGACCTGACTGCATTTGAAAACAATGTGATATGGTACCTCCCTAAACCGCTTGACGGAGGCCCCCGAGGGGCGGTGTGATGGCACGGACTCGGAGAAGACGCTTGGCTCCGACCCCCTCCCCAAGTCTTATAGCACTGGTGTAGCCTGAGATCGCCCCCGACATAGGCGGCCGGCTCCCGGAGTCCGCCGGAACTTTTTGCCTTTTGATGACACACTGTAGTGGGGCGCCCCTTTACCATTTCAGTTGCCATTCCGCCCGCTTTTGCTACACTGTGCCTCTTCCGCCATTCAGCTGTTTACCGCCCGCTCTTGCGACTACAGCATCTCGCTCACCATGTAGTTGAGTTGCTCCCGCTCTTGCGATGCAACGATAGGCGGCTGCCACAGGACTCTCAAAATGGCGGCCGGCTCTTCAGATTTGGGCGTGGTCCACCAAAATGGCCCTGGGACACCTTGGAACTCGGACGCTTGCCTGATAAGGCTTGGGTCCCATTCTCGAAAGCCTCCCCTCAGCCTTGAAGATTCTACAAAAGTCTTGGGGGCCCCCGACTCCCGCAGGCTTCTGGTGGGGAGCGGCTGCCATGATTGCTCGTGGAATGGCCACGACTGAGCTACGAGATGGTGGTGCTCTCATGCTGACGCCAGCTTCAGTCTGAAACATCCAGAAACACTGTAGACTACCAATTCGATCAGTTCCGGTAGCGCCCCAACATGACCCGGTAGAGAAGAACTTGCCCTCCCCTCTTTGACTGATGGTTCTTGTTGCCTGTCCCTTCTGTTGTCATTTAACAGAACTTTTTAGAAAGCTGAAAGGGGTTGTGTTCCGAACGCTGGTTGGTGGAGACATTTTGACTATATTCTGGACCTACGTTGTTGCGTAATGCGTTATATGACACGCCGCGTTAGCGCACCCGAAGTGCTCCGGTGCGTGAAGCGCAGCTTCCCGGAAGCGATCCGCGGCGCGCAGCGCGTAACGTAAGCATAACAGGTCATGTGACTTGTTAATAAAACTTTTCATTGGTTCATTTTACTTTTGTTATTTGAATGATGAAAAGCTTGGTTATATGACCTAAAAATTACGCTTTTTATTGGTTTCGAACATTATTTTTTCTTAAACTTATATGTTATAATGTTCCAGGCTAATGTACTTTCCCGGAAAATTTACAACTGTCCTGCAAGTAAAATATATTCCTTTTTCGAGAAAAAGGGCGTTTCTTCGTCCCATGACGGAGCCGTTGAGTAAAAGAGGCTCGGCCTGCTGTCTTAGTCGCCGATACGCCTGATTATCAGATTCTTATCGATCACTTTATGTTGCAGGAGTGGAAAACACAACTGCCCTTGACCATTTATCTTTACTGCGTTCCTGCGTATTATACCTTTTATCCGTCATGTAATTGGACTGCTTTATTTCACTTGCCTTTTACTGATTCAAAAACAGTGACTAAAATTAAAAACTTTACCAATGTAAATACTACTACCATGTTTTGTTTTAAAAACCTTTATTGTGAAAATGTCAGTATACAAATACGGGCCTATAACCACGTGGGCCGGCCACGGAGCAAACTGAAATCGTATATGATGAGGAGACATTTACATTGTAGAAGAACGTAACGAGCGGGCCATTAGGTTGCAAGTACTAAGGTGTCTAACAGTTGCGGAATCGGTGGACGTACATTTTGTAATTAAAATACGACAGGGCCACTTTCAATAAAATTATCTAGATATACATTTGCGGGCAAGTACCATGGGTGACGTTAATTCGAACTTTCAATAGTACAGTAATCAATAACACATCAGAACTTAATATCAATAGGGATGTCGAAATATTCAATCAATTCTCGTCCCCGCCCGCCATGAGCATCAAAACTGCATTCATATCTCGTGATATCAAGGTTGTGCAACCAGTACACAACAAGAAGTTACGAGTCCCATTTATACCGGCGCCATTTTGGGGGAGGCCGGGCAGGTCCAGGATATAGTCAAAATTTCTCCACCAACCATCGGCCAGACCAGAACCCCTTTCGGCCCTTTATGCTACAAGATGATGTCTTCCATTCAGAAAATATTGTTGGCAGCATTTTGAAAGGAAAGATAAACAGCCGTTCTCCTAGTGAGTCTCACATTGTTACATTTAGGAAGAATGTTGAAGCGTAGTATGTTGAAAATCTGAAGCCATTGTTCTACAAACTCTCAACCAGCCTTGGATGGAAAAAAAAATCCTGAAGAATGTACAAACTGAAAACCAATTTTTGTCTGTATAGCATCAACAGCAACGCTTGACTCAGCTTCGTGTGAAGCCGCCATTTTGATTCAATCAATAACGTCCCCCTGCACACATTCAGGGACCTGGTCGTGTCTTCAGGTCAAACGGATTGTGGGACAAGATGCAGAAAGGAAAAGGAAAAAAGTTCCGCCGGACCCCGGGAGCCAGCCGCCTATGTCATGGGCGATCTTTGGCCACACCAGGGCGATAGTGAAGCTGCAGCAGGTGCAAATAAGCTTCAGACAGTGTTACAAGCACTGCTCAGAACTCTCAACAATGACACCACCTCGGTGCCATCCGGATCTTGGCGCCTTGTGCTGGTTCCGGCCTATTCACACATCGGTCCGCTACTGACACCACCTCACAGGCCTACGGGGCACCCCACGCCGACTTTCGGCGCAGCATTGTAGGATGGCCACACCAGAGCAGCAACTTGATAAACACCACCTCGGTGCCATCCAGATCTCGGCGCGTTGTGCTGCCTTCGGCCTACTGTAGCCGCAAGTGCGGACGCAACTCAACTGGATAACGAGTGAAACACCAAGGGGCGCCCCACTGCAACCGAGGAGCCTCCATCTTGGGGGCGACGCACAGCATCACCAATGCAGTCAGATCCTCAAACAGCCCCCACTGACTGACGCGACCTCACAGGCCAACGGGGCGCCCCACGCCGACTTTCGGCGCAGCATTGTAGGATGGCCACACCAGTGCGGCAACTTGCTGGACACCACCTCGGTGCCATCCGGATCTCGGCGCGTTCGAGTCACTGTACCGCAAGAGCGGGAGAAACTCAGCTGGACACGCCGTCTTTCGGCGCAGCATTGTAGGATGGCCACACCAGTGCGGCAACTTGCTGGACACCACCTCGGTGCCATCCGGATCTTGGCGCGTTGTGCTGCCTTCCGCAAGTGCGGATGCAACTCAGTTGGACGGCGAGTGAAAAGATAAGGGGCGCCCCACTGCAGCCGAGGAGCCTCCATCTTGGGGGAGACGCACAGCCCCCACTGACTGACGTGACCTCACAGGCCAACGGGGCGCCCCACGCCGACTTTCGGCGCAGCATTGTAGGATAGCCATACCAGTGCAGCAACTTGCTGGACACCACCTCGGTGCCATCCGGATCTCGGCGCGTTGTGCTGCCTTCGGCCTATTCGCACATCGGTCCGCTACTGACGCCGCCTCACGTGCCAACGTATTTTCTACGCTTTTTATAGCCCTATGCCGCATAACAGGTCATGTGACTTGTTTATAAAACTTTTCATTGGTTCATTTTACTTTTGGTTTCCTAATGATGGAAGGCTTGGTCATATGACCTAAAAATAACACTTTTCATTGGTTTAGAACATTTTTTTTTCCCAAACGATGAAAGCCCCACCTTGTTTCTGGATGTTTCAGACTGAAGCTGGCGTCAGCATGAAAGCACCACCATCTCGTGGCTCCGTCGTGGTCATTCCGCGAGCAATCATGGCAGCCGCTCCCCACCGGAAGCCTGCAGGAGTCGAGGGCCCCCAAGACTTTTGTAGAATCTTCACGGCTGAGGGGACGCTTTCGAGAATGGGATCCAAGACCTAGCAGACAAGCGTCCGAGTTCCAAGGTGTCCCAGGGCCATTTTAGTGGACCAGGCCCAAAAGGGAAAGAGCCTGCCGCCATTTTGAGAGTCCTGTGGCAGCCGCCTATCACTGAACCGCAAGAGTAGGCGCAACTCAGCTGAATGGCGGATTTTGGCACAGTGTACCAAAAGCGGGCGGAATGGCAACTGAAACGGTAAAGGGGCGCCCCACTACAGCACACGAGCCGCCACCTGGGGAGGCCCGTTCACGTCGCCTCTCCCCCCCCCCCCCCGGGGCGCCCCACGCCGTTTTTCGGAGCAGCATTGTAGGATGCCAAAACCAGTGCGGCAACTTACTGGACATCACCTGGGTGCCATCCACATCTCAGCGCGTTCTGCTGCCTTGGGACTATTCGCACAACAGACCGCTACTGACGAGGCCTCCCCGCACACCCCCCGGGACGCCCCACGCCGTTTTTCGGAGCTGCATTGTAGGATACCAAAAACCAGTGCGGCACCCAGGTAACATCACCTGGGTGCCGTCCAGATCTCAGCACGTTGTGCTGCCTTGGGACTATTCGCACAAAACACAGCTACTGACCATTGTTGCTTCTTTTTTCAAAAAAATGTTTAAATGTATTTACTGTTTTTGTTGCGTTCTATATATTTATAAGTTATTAAACTGTTATAATCCTACTACTTTGTTGGAGTATATTTTTAATGTGACACATAATTGTAAAAACTTTGATGTACAAAGAGGCATCCCTGGAATCTTCCGCTTCAGGTTCCGACCCACACACCCTCACAGTGAAAACCCCCTCCCCAAGCACAATACAGGATGGTTATCAGATAGTAGGAACCCGTATGGTGTGACGGATCTCATGGGGTGGGGGCCTTCATCTACTGTAACTCCTTTGAAGAGGGATGATTCTCATACATGCCAACATTTCAGAAGAGCAAAGTGGGAGATTTTTAAAAAAAAAATCGGGAGAATGGGGCCTTGAATTGGGTTATTGTCATGTGTGGGCTTTGGAAGTGTGCTGCTGCAGGATCGGAAATTTCAAATTCAAATGCACGTTCTTTTTCTTACCTTTCCGAAGCATGGAGCGCAATAGCAGGCAGAGAAAGGGTGATGCAAGTGTTGAACACTGCCTGGCCTGGCAAGTTGCTGGCAGTGCCCCCCCCGCCCGCTCCTGAAACAGGGCACACACACCGCCGCCCCGAGTACTTCACAGATCTTTAAAAGACCATGCGCTTGTTAATGAGGCTTAAATGGTTTATCACCCCTTCTAGAGCCCCTGCATCGGCCCTCTGACGTTTCCTGGAAGAATTAGCACGTAACACAATACCAAGCCCTGTCAGCTGAAACCCCTGAGGAATCGGGTTTTTGCTTGCAGGAATCGGGAGGCGGGAGACTAGCACTGAAATCGGTAGTCTCACGCCTGAATCGGGAGGGTTGGCATGTCTGGATTCTCTGCAGCTGGGGCCATAAACTACATCCGCAGGGCTAGGTGATAGCCTGGGACCGGCCTGGACAATCGGACACAGAGGAAGAGAAGTGTCAGAGGGTGCGGTAGTGAATAGGGTGAAAGGGAGGTGTCGGGCGGGCACAGGGTGTGATTCTCAGACAAGAACAGCGCAGATGGGGGGAGGTTTATGGCCCATGCATGAGAGAGAGAGCGGGGGTGACCAGTGCGTGGGGGAGATGCTTGCGAGGGTGGGGAGCCGTGCTGAGAATCGACGGCGTGCAGAGAGTGGGTCTGGTCAAGGCATCTAAAATGGCTGCCGTGCACGACAAAATTGTGGCATTGGAAAAAAGGCAAGATGGCGCAGACAATGTTTATCAATAAGGATTAATTTATAACAAAATATTTTATCGCAGTGACAAATTGGCGGTCAACACTTCCTGATTTCCATCGAATCGAACGTTAACAGACGTCACGCAGCAAAAAAAATAAAACGCTCACGCACAGCCGCTGGAAGACATGTATCAACATATATGAGCCTCCTCAGCCACCCTCAGAAAACATAAGGGATCAGGATACGTCTCCCGTACCCCCTTATACCTAGCAATTTAATTAAAACGAAACACAAAATGGCGAATTCCCGTTTCGCTACCAGTTTGCGGCCCAGGTCGCGGCCCGGGAAGCGCTTCTACCGTGAAAAATCAGTTTTTTTTTATTTTCCCCACGGGACGCTTTAATAACCCCAACATCATTCCTAGGGGGTCAAGAGGGGTCTACCTTGCCCCCTTTCATTAAATTCCCCCTTAGTTTTTCACCTCTTCTTGTCTCTCGATCCTACCGAGAGTCAAGATGGTGGCCGCTACCGCTGGAAGACATGTATCAACATATATGAGCCTCCTCAGCCACCCTCAGAAAGCATAAGGGATCAGGATACGTCTCCCGTACCCCCTTATACCTAGTAATTTAATTAAAACGAAACACAAAATGGCGAATTCCCGTTTTGCTACCAGTTTGCGGCCCAGTTCGCGGCCCGGGAAGCGCTTCTACCGTGAAAAATCATTTTTTTTTTATTTTCCCCACGGGACCCTTTAATAACCCCAACATCATTCCTAGGGGGTCAAGAGGGGTCTACCTTGCCCCCTTTCATTAAATTCCCCCTTCGTTTTTCACCTCTTCTTGCCTCTCGATCCTACCGAGAGACAAGATGGCGGCCGCTACGGACTGTTTAGAATGTTGACAGACACCGGAGAGCCAATCAGCTTCGCTACGCAAAGCTCCGTTACGCGAAAAGTAAGCGAACCGGAGCGCTACCCGGAGCGCTGTTACAGATATATATCTTTTTTTGAACGTTAATTTCTCAAAATCCACTGAAGCACATATATTGAGACCTAGCAAAGGCACATCGGGCTAACAGTCCCTACAATTTTGGCAAGTTTCGTGCAAATCCATTCAGCCGTTCGAGCTAAAAGTGAGGCCAACCGCCCTATGGAAATTAACATGGGAAAAACTCGTTTTGGGACCCCCCTTTTTTCTCAGCCCCCCCTTGACGAAACCCCCCCAAATTTTCAGGGGCTGCTAAGAAACAAAATGTGCCATTTTCCTGAAAATTTCAGCCGATTCCGTCCACAAACGCCAAACTTATTAGACATAGAATTTTCCAAAAGTTCCATAGAGAAAAAATCCTAACTATATATACCTACTGGCTGTCGCCAGTAGGTAATATATATATATATATATATATATATATATATATATATATATATATATATATATATATATATATATGTATATATATATATGTCCTGCTTCTTCGCCCCTACTCAGCGCACTCACGGACGGGTGCCTTTGCTCGGGAAGGTGCAACCACTTAGTCAATCACTGCTCATTTTCTGTTAATCTCCCGAAATTGCCATTTTGTGAAACACATGATTAAGGCGCTTGCCGAAATGCATTATGTTTTGCTAATGGAATAAAACGGATGAAATACAACCCCCCCCCCCCCCCCCCGAGAGTGCCTATTTTCTGGAGATTAATGGTAAACGAGCAGTGAAATATATATAAAAATCTTTTACACTTTTGATATGAATTTTTACCATTGATATTATTGATAGCCTATGCATATTTATTATCTTTTTTTAATTCAGGGCTCTGAATTATGTAATAATTGCTAAATTGGCTTCTCTTGTTCTTTGGTAATGCGGCTCATCATGCACTTCCATACGTAATTGTGGATTATTTCGTCGCAATCACTATTTTTGCACTTTATTCACATATGCACTTTATTTAGACCTATCTGCTGCTATTACTATACTGCTGAATTTTGCACACTTTGCTATAGTCTACTGGTTTATGTAAATTTTAGATTCCTACCACTGTACGAACTACATCAATGTATATACAATTTATTGTTTTTCTATTCATGATAGAGTAGGATCGTGTAAACACATGGATTTAACCAGTCACTATGTTTATTTGAAATAATTCTGTTAAGCAATTCTGGATTTAACCTGCGATCAGCTTTTCTCAGTGTGCTCATAACATATTGACGCTGCAGTGATAGTCTTTTTTCACTTTATTGACCACTAACACTCATGTGATATGGCATTTCACCACCAGGGGGTGGTAACACACACAGGTGCACTGCATTATAAAATAGCTTGTGATTGCTTTATTCTTTCACTGCAGCGTGAACAAGGGCACTCGTGCTCGAAACGCGTCGCTGAAATATGGCTTGTGAATGAAATAAAGAAAATATGCTTGCTGAACTGGTGGTCCGTTTTTCCTTCCTGTGGTTGGCGTGGAGGCTTTGACCGCATTCTCAGATCCGAAGTGAGGGAATTCTGTGTTCTTATATATATATATATATATATATATATATATATATATATATATATATATATATATATATATATATATATATATATATATATATATATATATATATATATATATATATATATTCAATGAAAAAACCATTGGTTATAGAACATATATAGTTAGGAATTTGCATTTACAAAACCTTATTTTACTCGCATAAAACCATTGAAATTCCATATATAGTTAGATGCGCTAACTATATATCGCGCACCCGCAATCCACTGCTGATGATGTCACATATTACATCATTCATGACATGGTCAGTGACATCACTGATGACATCACTGATGACATCTCAAATGACATCACTGATGACATCACTGATGACAACATCCAGTGACTGTATGTTTCTGTAAAGTTAAAATATGTCTTACATATTGAAGAATGAGTGGATGTATAAGTGTCTGGATGAAGGATGTAGTAGGTGCATGACTGACTGTATGAGTGAGTGATTAAATGTGTCTCACTGAGTGCATGGGTTAGTGACTGGGTTTTAATTTGTGCATCATTATATCTGTTGTTCTACAAACTGCTGCATATGTTGATCAGTAGCTATATGAGTAACTGTATGGGTTATTCATTGGTTGTCCAAGTATTTGTATGGGAAACTGAGTGTGTGTGTATGGGTGGCTGGGAGGTGTGTGACTCTGTACATAGATGTGTGAGTAGTTGATTCACTATATGTATGGGTTCAAAAGTGCATGTGGAAACAGCTGTATGGGCGGTTGACTGTGCATGAGAGTATTAGTGAGTGAATGGATATCTCAGTGCTACATGTCAAAGTAAGTACATATGTAAAACACAGTACATGTGAGGGTTGACATATATAAATAACTGTACATAAGAGCCAGTGAATGTGTGAGTGGCTGTATGGATCATTGTGAATAAGTATCAGGGATTGTATAAGAGAGTAAATATGTGTTATTATATGTTTGAATTAGTAAGGTGTGTATAACTGTATAGTTGAGAAAATGGAGGTGTGATTGATTTTTTGCATAACTGACTAGGTGTGTGAGTAACTCCATGGATGAGTGACAGTCTGTGACTGTCTGTTTACACGTATCTAAGGTTATATTAGAGTCTGAAGAGGTTCATGGTATTATCACATGAATGATATCATCAGTGATATGATCAGTCATGTCAAACGAGATGAGTGATGTCATCAGTGATGTCACTGACCATGTCATGAATGATGTAATATGTGACATCATCAGCAGTGGATTGCGGGTGCGCGATATATAGTTAGCGCATCTAACTATATATGGAATTTCAATGGTTTTATGCGAGTAAAATAAGGTTTTGTAAATGCAAATTCCTAACTATATATGTTCTATAACCAATGGTTTTTTCATTGAATTTTCAAGGTTTTGTAAATGCAAATTCCTAACTATATATGGACTATAACCTATGGTTTTTTCTGTGAATTTCATTGGTTTTTTAAAAGCTAACATCTGTAGCTGTAAAATGTATTCTTCTTTAAAACCCAAAATATATTTTAGATGTTTATTGATAATTTTTATTGAAATATTTTTTTTCTTCGCTTCCGGTAAGCGAACCGGGAAGCTTTCCGTTAGCTCATCTTGATGCCGCGATCTAGTACGCGAACCGGTAAACGTTACGTTAGCGGAACTGTGACGCGTCGCGGAAGCGCGACGTATCATTGTCGCGTAATGCGTCTTATGACGCGCCGCTTTAGCGCTCCCGAAAGTGCTCGGGACCGCGAACCGGAAACGATGCGGGACGCGGCGCGCACCGCGTAACGTAAGCGGAACAAGTCATGTGACTTGTTTATCAAAGTTTTCATTGGTTCATTTCACTTTTGGTTTCCAAATGATGTATGACTAGGTCATGTGACCTAAAAATAACACTTTTCATTGGTTCAGAACTTTTGCTTTTCCCAAATCATGTAAACCCCTTCTTCTTTCCTCACTCTGACTTTCATCTTGGTGAGAGAAAGACCATTTTCCATTTTGATTGCAATGGCTTCTATCTTTGCTTCAGCTGGTGGACCCCCACCACCACCTCAACCTCCTCATGACAAGAGAGGACCACCATCACAATTCATCTCCAACAGAGAGGAGGAAGAGGACGACTTAGAAGAAGAGGACACTGATGAACCTGAATTTATTCAGGAGTTGCCCCGTGTTTCCCGAAGGAAAACAAGTTTTATTTGGCAGTTTTTCTCAATTCCTCGAGGGGAGAAGAAGGTTAATGCCAAATATGCCACCTGCCTAATTTGCAAAAAAAGATTATCTCGAGGCACAGAGAAAAAGTATAGTATGGGCAACTATACTATGCATCGCCATATGGTCAGGTGGCATCCATTAAATTACAGCCGGGCAGAGTTAAGGGGCCTGCAAGATAATCCCCCGACAACTCCTGTGGCCAAATCAACTTCAAATATATCTTTGACTGTAAGAGAGGCACAGGAAACTGTGCCAAACATACAGCCAAACTTCAAGCACATGAAGTTTACGTGCATACATTGTGGTGCTATGCTCTCATGTGGCAACATGAGCGTAAACTTAATCAACTTGGTGTTTGATAACCATAACTGCCCTAACCCACCCAAGCAGTAATTTTTTCTTTGCTCCTGTTGAGCCCTTTTCAATGCCTGTTTTTTTGTTGTTTCCCCTCCATGAAAAACACAAAAAAAAACATAAAACTGTTCTAAAAATACAAAAAAAACTAAAAATGTTCAGAAAAAAAAAAAAAAAAAAAAAATTAAAAAAAAGTTCTTTTCAGAACTACCTCCCCTTTCAAATAAAATTGCTAGAATGTTTAGCACTCTGGCAAGCTCTATTTCTTTTGGTTCGCTTCAAGTTCGCTGCCCGGTTCGCGAACTTGAAGCGAACCAAAAAAATATTTTTTTTAAAAAAAGAAGAGTTAGTATAAGGGAAGTAAACAGAGAGTAATGTAAAAAGAAAGACAGCTATAGGGAGTAAATCAGAGATAGTGTTTAATAGATCTATTTATTAATTCAGGATGACGATAAGGTGTGATGTCTCCTGGGGTTTGTTTAAGGTGAGACCTACTCAGGGTTACAGATCAATTTTACACTTGTTGAAGAATACAGAGCAGATAAAGCATGTGAAGGCCTACCAATGAAGTAAATCATGTCCTCTTATTACATCATTCATGACATGGTCAGTGACATCATCAGCAGTGCATTGCGGGTAAAAAGAGTAGAAAACATTTACCTTATAATTCTTGTTACCTTTTAAAAATATTTTTTCATACTTTCAATCTGTAAAAGAGAGAACAAACATTTCCAAAAATATTACAACATGTATTTAAAAATTACAAAAGAAAAGGGAAAAGGTTCAAGAAGAAACACTTTTCAACAATTTTGACATTTACAGAAGCCTCTGCTTCTCTACGTCCCCTACACAATCCTAAAGATATATATTTTAAACAAACAGTATCTTCATGCTGATGAACTGAGACCTATTTTGGAACATGGTACTTCTTTTGCACTGCTGATGTCTCACAATAGTGATGCAATAGCAGCACAAAAAAGATGTAAAGCCATCATAAAATTGTGTCTAATATTTTAAATGATAGTTTCAGGATGCAAATAAGATGTGTGCTTTGAAGAGCTTTCTTTGAGGTGAGGCCTATTCCTTTTTTTAAAAAAAACAGTACCCAGAAATACAGCACTGTAAGCATTAAAATTGACACTTACAGAAGACTCAGTTTCTCCATATCTACCTCACATTTCTAAATGTATATCATAAGTACAAACAGAAGAACATTAAATATACATGTTATATGGTTTATTTTTGCTGTTCTCAGAATGTATCAAATTTCACTTAAATCAGTGACTTGAAGGTATTCATCATGTAACAGCGGGGAAAAAAAACACAATCAAAATGACTGTGTTTAAAAAACCCATACAACCTAAGAAATCTGATTTCAAAACTCCTTAAAATTAACTTACTTTCAATGACGTCGAAGGATCTCCTATGAACAGCATCCACTCTGTTGTGCTATAAATATTTTCAGCCCGCCACTTTCTGAAAGAAAACCTCCATCGATACGAAAAATATGTTACATAGAAGAAAAGACTTCTCTCATTCTATCACATGTTTCCACTAGGCCAAATCATGTTGCCGCGATTCGCAACTCTTGTAATTCTTCCAATCAAATCCCGACATTTTCTATTTTCGCAACTTTCAAAAAGAATACATTTAAGATTATTTTCACAATCCTGGACTACTAATATCTTACCCTTCTTTGTCACTCATGTTCTCCTTTTCCTATGACACTGATACTGCTTACTATGAAGCAGACTTACTTGCATCAGGTTTATATAGTTGGATTTTTAAATTGACATTATAATTAAATGTTTTGGACCAATAATCTAGACAGCATTGCAGACTTACATTCCCTCTACTTCATGAACCTTTTGCAATTCTTCACAGGAAATCCCGAGATTCTTTCATTAAAATTTTGGTTTTAAAAACACCAGGTAAGACTTTTTAAGGTCAAACGGCAATTTTTTTTTGAAAGTTACAACGGAATCATTGCAGAATGACCAGCCGTTTCGAGACTTTAAATAAGCTGTATAATGTCCTGATGTTGTTGAAGGACCATCGTGATAGATAATTGCTACAGTTACAAAAGTCCTTCCTGATATTGAAAGCTGAGAAGCCACACATTTTTTTATTAAAGTTGACAATTTTGATCCATCAGGGCTACATCGTTGAATCATTAAAATGACATACTGTCCATATCTACGTATAAATAATGTTGACATCATTTCAGATTTACATTGGCTACACTCCATGTTGTGATCCGCTGCATTTACTAGCTTATTAAAGGAGACTGATTTACTGTCTGGCAAAGTTAAATATATAAATCTTTCTGAGTCTACACTAGTAGTACTTGATACCCTACAATTCTCGCAGTCATGCTGCCATTGATAAGAAAGCCCAAACAGGTGATCTACATCTACACCCTCATCTTGCAATACATCAAGCATATACATTAAAAACTCCTGACAATCTTGCTGATTATTTTCAGAGAAGTCTGTTTGCCCTGAACATTCATCTAACAGATAACGAACTTCAGACACACTTTCTACTTTTGTTCGATCAGTGCTACATTTCTGGAAAACAGAATTCAACAAACAGCATAAAATGTGTTCTGAATTCAACAGAATCTGTTCTTTTAAACTCTCTAGTGAAAAGAGAACATTAACCACTACATTTGCATAGCAGTTGACACCAGAACTGTTTTCAAATTGAAAACCGACAACATCTTCAACAGAATCCACTTTCTTTCTGCTAACAATTTTCGGTTCATTGACTTTTAGTCTTTTTGCAACAACCTCCCTACTATTACTGATATTTCTACGTTTGCGGCCTACCACACGTTTCTCAAACAAAGGATATTGAGGCAAATGTGGCGCATACTCTCTTCTTAACCTATTGTATTCCTTAACACAATCTAGATCCGCACAAATGTTTGTGACATCACAGTCAATCAAGTACAATCCTGATAAAGTTCTAACTCGTGACAATGCCACATATGCCATACCCTCCTTGAACACAGAACTGCCAATATTCACCAATGCACTGTCTACACTTAAACTTTGCGATTTATGAATTGTTACCGCATATGCCAAGCAAACAGGAAACTGTTTACGGCGAACATATAAGTCTTTAACAAGCAAAAACCTAGCAGAACAACGACCAATTAGCTGTACTTCCTCAATGCCATCAAATTTAATTTTTAAAAATTCTATTCCATCTCTATTTCTGTACTTCTCAAAATCAACAACATTACCCATTAATCCATTTACCAGACCTCTTTCAACATGTAAATTTCTTCTCAAAATGATTCGGCAATTTAAACACACATTCAAAGTCTTTTCAAAACCCGCTGTTTTAGATATAGTCTTCTCTAATGAATCCAATTTTGATTTCAAATTTTCTGACAAAATAATTGTTGATCCCATGTGCTCTATTTTGTCAATAGCTTCAAGTTTCACAATCTCTTGCTTTTCTACATTCAACATTTTGTTGTTGAAGATGGCACATTCTGCAAGAGTTGGCATCAAACATATTCCGGATTTCTTCTCAGTAATTTTCTGAAAAATATTCTCAGCCACAATCTCTTGTTCGGGATATAAATTTGAAAGTAATCGTGCATTTAAAGCTTCTTTTCCATGCTCGGTCACTTTTCCAATTCTAATATCTTGTAGAATATTCTTGTAATCTTCATCTTTTGCCTGACGCATATTTTCATGCTGTTCAGCATAATTGAAGTTTAACCATATATTGACGTTGCCAATGCTCCCTAGGCACTTCCTGGTATCTTCATGCGTGAGTATTTTGAACACAGGTTCTCCTTTTACTGGTGTCAGCTGCAGAAGATCTCCGAAAACAATGATGTGTTTGCCACCAAATAACACATCATATTCAGTTTTAAGTACTTCTTGCATTCTCAAATGCACAAAGGCAAGCATGACATTGGAAACCATGCTTATTTCGTCAATGATAAGTAGTTTCATTTTCCTCAAGACTCTTGAAACTTCACAGCAAGCATCCCCAGATAACTTGTGATATTGTAATTTGTTGTCATGCTCAGTAGACGATGCAAAGTAATACCTTTAATGTTATGTGCTGCAAGTCCAGTAGGAGCGGTGACAACACAAGACAGCGATGACTCAGTCCTTTCCTGCAGATAGCATGAAATTGCTTTAATGAGGAAACTTTTTCCAGTTCCCGCTTCTCCACTCACATACAGTAGGACAGGCTTCAACGATGTACATGAGCACTCTTTCTTCTCATGACTTAATCCATGCTAAATTTGCTTGGTAACTTCATCATATATTTTCCTCTGCTCAACGTTGAGTTGTTTTTCCAAGTCTTCTAAGTTAACTGAATCCTCCTGAGCATGTGCCATGGCTCTTTCCACTTCATTCATAGCAGTGGCAGCTTCATTTTCGATAATAGGTCCTCCAAGTGGATCTTGACTCAATGAAACAGAACTCTGACTGTCCTGAGAACTGTCTCTGGCAATCTCGGCTGCAATCGTTGCTTCCTGCTCAATTTCCAAAGTTAGCATTTCTTGATATTTGGGAAAAGCAGGACATTCTATGCTATCCTTAGCAGCAGTGAAAGAGTCTTCATAACAGAGGAAATCTCCAAGCAGTTCCTCTTCTGCACGCCAAGGCTTGAAAAGTTGCAAAAGTGCTAAATAGAAAAACTCCTTTTTTTCTGAAGATTCGCCACTCAATTTTCGATGGTTTACTAATTGGCATTTTCTTTGCTTGACCAGGCATCCCTCACTTCCAATTACAGCATACACTCCTTTCTCAATATCTTCTTTGATGTTCCTCTTGAATATATAATTTTGTAGAACCTCATATAGACAAACATTCTCAAGGTGACTGCTTCGATTTGGATAATATGTATCCAACATGTTGGTCTTCAAAATGTCGGTACTGTTTGGTTCCTTTTCTGCCAAATATTCAATTTCCCGGACAGGTTTTAGAACCCGATTTTGCGTTGCAGCAATACCAAGACTCGCCCAAACAATACTCCTGGATTTGGCATAGAGACTTGCTGAAGACAATCGATCTGAACATTCGTAAGCTCCGATTTCTCGATGCGACAACATCTTCAGACTGAAACTGTACAACTTCTTGCTGAGGCTCTTTTCATGGGAAATGTCCTCCCACATATCCTTCAGTTCAGTCTTTTCTTTTTTGGTGATGTAAGATGTCACATACCGAGCCACAGCCATACAGTTGTCACCCACAAACTGTATATCCATGTTAGCATTCCACATGGACAAAATCACTGGGTTGTAGTCGTTGATGTACTTCGACTCTTCATTCCTTTTCAAATTGTATGTATTTTTGGGTGATTTCCTCGTCACATTATGTCGCAGTGAAGACATCAAACTGTTCACTTTTCCTTTAGAAATCACCGGTCGTGGAAAGTTGAAACGACATTTGGTGTAGAACTTGTCCTTGTTTCTGAATTTACGACGACAGTACTTTCCACAACGATGGCTTTGGAAACGTAGAACTTGTTCTCTTAGGCTTTTCTTCTCCGTTGCGTTTGGAACAGCACACGTAGAATACTGTTCTATGAAATTCATCACTAAGTCATCCGGATCTGTTCCAAATTTAGGTGCATCCTTGATCCACAACAACATATGTATATGAGGAGCACCTCTTGCTTGGTACTCCTTTCTCCAGAAGAAATCCAACACCTCTCCAAGAGGTGGATTCTTCTTATTTGTGATGAAAGACATCATAGCTTCAAATCTATGATTGAAGTACCTGCATACATTCACAGGATCCAAAGAACACAGTTCTCCAGGTGTCTTGAATTCAATGTTTTCAATATTTCCATTTGCCTCTCGTAGAAATTCAAGTAAGTCTTCCCAGCCATACTCGGCACAGCTGAGAGTGAGGAACCATGTCGGAGTTCCTAAGTTCCTCAGCATACATTTTAAATCACCATGACGACGGTACCAGTACTCATTAGTACCACGCTGACACGCCATGAGATTAATTAAGTGAGAATCCAAAATACTGTCTTGGACATTGACTTTATGCATAAAGTCCCTTGCCGAGATATTTCGCATCTGTATACCACTTTTTAAGATGTGGTTCACTGCATATGACAGTCCAGACAGATCGCTTTCAAACAGGAGATGAAACAAATAGGGAATGCATTGACGAAACCTAGGATCTTCTGCATACAATCGTAAAGTCCGGTATTCAGACGCAGGAATTTGATGAGGTCGCTCATCATATCTTCCTCCTCGACCTGTGGGAAATAGCTGTGGGAAACACCGAGCTTCCAAACTTTCCTCCCAAACACTAATGGGACTCCCTTTGGCTTGTTTCATTTGAAACAACTCAAAAGCATTCCCCATGACTTCCTTGGAATGCAAAGGATGAACACTATAATGTTCATATATTTCTTCACTTTTAGAGGTCTCTACTTTCTCAATTTGGCCAGCACACAAATCGCTATCCTCTTCATCACTTACTTCCTCTTCTGCAACATATACATTCTTATAGTACTTATTATTTGTCTTCAAATACACTGTTGCCTTTTTGACTTTCCTAACATCCACTAAATCTTGCCATATTTTCTTATTCTTTGTCGGAACCCCATTAACCAAGATAACCAGAGGTTCCTCTTCCACTTTTTCTATTCCAATTGTGTTAATGTTTTTGTTCAAATCTAGAGGCAAATAAACAACTCTTCCCTTTAATCCTCTCTGTAAATCTGCTGGAGGCAACTTCCCTGTCTTTGGCACCATTCTTACAATAGCCTGAAAGGGATGGATACTTTGAATCAAAATACATTCATAAGTATTTAAATCCTTCAATTCAGAAGGAATCTCAACCAATTCCAGATTATTATGAACTGCCCTAGCAGGCATCTGGTTTTGGTTTAATTTATTACAACAATAAGTACACACACGTTGATCCGATCCTAAATCAAAATAATTTTCTACCATCAAGTATGTGGCAAAATCCTTCCATTCACTATTATTTTCCCTTTCACTTTTTGCATATAAATCCACTACCTTAGTCTGATTCTTATAATAAGTGCGTCGACAACATACACAAGTGAAATTAGGCCTCTCACTTGATTTCATCTGAAAAGTGGCAATTTCCTTCTGAAAATTATCTGTACTGGAAACCTGTACATTATCTTCAACATTACCCTCTACTTCAGGGTCAATTTGAACATTCTCATCTTTACTACTAAAGTAACAAAACTCAATTTCTTCACAAATATTCTTCACATCTATTTCAGAACCATGCAAAAGAGCAGCACATAATTGTTTAAGCATAATTGCTGGACTCTTAGCATAATACAACATTCTCACTAATTTTCTCACTTTATTATGATGCACTGCTACCATCCTGAAATGATGAAAAACACTCTGGCATACTCTCCTGGAAAGACAAGCCAGTGAATGACCACGCAAACCTGTCATTTGTCTCACTCTGCAAGGATCTAAATCTTGCAACAACTTCATTTTCTGCTTCAAACTTTTCTTATTAAATGTCCGTATAAAATCACAAAGCAAATTGATGGAAACCTGTCGCACACTGCAAATAGAACTACACTTCCAAATGTACACAGGACCCTTAGGACGTCTTCCTAAAACCTCATCACTTAGCACCTCTTCTGTCTCTGTTGTCACAAGTTTTTCTTTTTCAACTGGACAACCATCCTTCACTTCATAAGCTCGACCACTGGTGTCAACTGCAAACATCAAATCATTATCCTGAAAATAACTCTCCTCATTAAAAAATGCCTCAGAACTTGAACTATGCATCCATTCTCCGGAAAAAACTTCACAAAAGTTACTACGATTTACTACTCTCTTCCATCTACTGTTTGTTTTGAAATCAGAAATTACCTTGCTTAGTTTCCTAATTCTATTGATTACCAAAATAAACAACTTTTGCATAATTTCAAAAGCATGATCAATAATTTTCTCTACATTTTTCTTCTTCTTATAAAATGCCGCTTTCTGTTGGCCTTTTTTAATATTTCTTAATAAATTAACTATTATCCTGTTACGGAACATTCGTTTTCGAATGTCCCTAAACTGTTGTTTCCTTCTACTATCATGCACAGAGTTATCTCTTCCTCTACCAGTAACATTTTTGATGGGTCTTTCCTTTCCATTTAAATTACTCTTCTTTTTCTGAACTGAAACATTTTGGCGAAAAATACTTTTTTTACTAAAAATATTTTTTAAGAATGATTTTGTGCTCTTACCCGGAGCTTTCTTGGTGTTTTGATAAGTATTTGGGGAAGAGGACTGCTGCAATAAAACATCATCCTGCTGTCTTTGACGTTTTCTAGACTTTCTAATACGATTTTTCGTTGGCATTTTTCAAATTTAAAAAAGATCTGCAGTTGAATCTGTGGAAAAATATAATAAAAAATGTTATTAACCACTATTACCAAACAGTAAATGAATAACAGTCATCAAAAACTTAACGCCCTACTTATTATTTAACATAGAAAATCTTTTGCACCAGCACTGCATCACAAGGACATTTTCAGTCATTTCCTCTTGAATGCAGGTATACAATTGATTTATGTGCTGTGTTTAAAAACGATTTTTTGAAATCAATTACATTTCTGGATATGTACTGCTAGAGCTTTATAGGTTGCTTTGGGTCATATTTATAAGGCATATGAGTGTCTATAATGTTATTTTTCCTTTTTAAATGGAAAGCGTTCTTCATGGTGCAAGTTTCTTGTAAATACGCTCCCACCTGCGAAACGGAACTTTGCGATGCGAAGCTGATTGCCTCCCCGGTGTCTGTCAACATTCTAAACAGACCGGAGCGGCCGCCATCTTATCTCTCGGTAGGATCGAGAGAGAAGAAGAGGTGAAAAACGAAGGGGGAATGTAATGAAAGGGGGCAAGGTATACCCCTCTTGACCCCCTAGGAATGTTGTTGGGGTTTTTAAAGGGTCCCGTGGGGAAAATAAAAAAAATATATTTTTCACGGTAGAAGCGCTTTCCGAACACCGAACTGGGCCGCAAACTGCTGGCGAAACGGGAATAGGTATAAGGGGGTGCGGGAGACCATTTTGTGCTTCGTTTTAATTAAATTACTAAGTATAAGGGGGTGCGGGAGACGTATCCTAATCCCTTATATTTTCTGAGGGTGGCTGAGAAGGCTCATATATGTTGATACATGTGTTCCAGCGGCTGTGCGTGAGCTTTTTTTTTTTTTTTTTGCTGCGTGACGTCTGTTAACGTTCGATTCGAAGGAAATCAGGAAGTGTTGACCACCAATTTGTCAGTGCGATAAAATATTTCGTTATAAATGAATCCTTATTGATAAACATTGTCTGCGCCATCTTGTCTTTTTTACAATGCCACAATTTTGTCGTGCACGGCAGCCATTTTAGATGCCAGGCCGGTCCCAGGCTATCACCTAGCCCCAGCTGTAGAGAATCCAGACATGCCAACCCTCCCGATTCAGGCGTCAGACTACTGATTTCAGTGCTACTCTCCTGCCTCCCGATTCCTGCACACAAAAACGCGGGGGCATATTACCAACCACTAGCGATAACTTGTTTAGAGACAAAAATTATCGCCGCACATCGGCGATTTTTATCGCAGATAAACCTTGCTATTAGCAAGGTTTCTCGCAAATGCGATAAAAAACGGCCGCAATGCATGAATATCGCTGAAAAGTCAGCAATATTCATGCATTATCCAGCAAATGCTCTTAGCCATGTTATCCACCTCTCATTGGATAACATGGCTAAGAACTGCTCGCAAATGCGATAAGAAGCGGCAGCAATGCATCAATATCGCTGAAAAGTCAGCGATATTCATGCATTATCCAGCATATGCTCTTAGCCATGTTATCCACCTCCCATTGGATAACATGGCTAAGAACTACTCATGGCCCCATGAGGAACGCTTTCCATTTAAAAAGGAAAAAATAACATTATAGAAAAGAATCGTTTTTAAACACAACATATAAATCAATTGTATACCTGCATTCAAGAGGAAATGACTGAAAATATCCTTGAGACACATGAAAGCGTTTTCTGGAATGCCCTAGCACCATTTTTTGGACATTATTAACATGGCTATGTAACTCCCATAATCAAAATCTAAATTTGCCAAAACAATCTATGAAGCTCTAGCAGTACATATCCAGAAATGTAATTGATTTCAAAAATGGTTTTTAAAAACAACATATCTGTTTCAGCTTACATAAGAGACCCTGGAATGGGCTTCATATACAACAATAACTTGTGTTACTGCATGCCAGAATGCTACACCGAATATGCAATTACAATTTCTCAAAGTAACAAAATCTATTTCTATATCACTACAGACAAAGCCACAGTTTAAAAACACAGCTTTCTTCATCATTTTCTCCTTAGCAAGGTTTATCGCAAATGCGATAAAAAACGGCCGCAATGCATGAATATCGCTGAAAAGTGAACGATATTCATGCATTATCCAGCAAATGCTCTTAGCCATGTTATCCACCTCCCATTGGATAACATGGCTAAGAACTGCTCGCAAATGCGAAAAAAAACGGCCGCAATGCATGAATATCGCTGAAAAGTCAGCGATATTCATGCATTTTCCAGCAAATGCTCTTAGCCATGTTATCCACTTCCCATTAAATACCATGGCTAAGAACTGCTCAGGGCCCCATGAGGAACGCTTTCCATTTAAAAAGGAAAAAATAACATCATAGTAAAGAATCGTTTTTAAACACAGCATATAAATCAATTGTATACCTGCATTCAACAGGAAATGACTGAAAATGTCCTTGAGACACATGAAAGCGTTTTCTGGAATGCCCTAGCACCATTTTTTCGACATTATTAACATGGCTATGTAACTCCCATAATCAAAACCTAAATTTGCCAAGCGCAGGTGGGAGCGTATTTACAAGACACTTGCCCCATGAGGAATGCTTTCCATTTAAAAAGGAAAAAATAACATCAAATACACTCAAATGCCTTATAAATATGACCCAAAACAACCTATGAAGCTCTAGCAGTACATATCCAGAAATGTAATTGATTTCAAAAATGGTTTTTAAAAACAACATATCTGTTTCAGCTTACATAAGAGACCCTGGAATGGGCTTCATATACAACAATAACTTGTGTTACTGCATGCCAGAATGCTACACCGAATATGCAATTACAATTTCTCAAAGTAACAAAATCTATTTCTATATCACTACAGACAAAGCCACAGTTTAAAAACACAGCTTTCTTCATCATTTTCTCCTTAGCAAGGTTTATCGCAAATGCGATAAAAAACGGCCGCAATGCATGAATATCGCTGAAAAGTGAACGATATTCATGCATTATCCAGCAAATGCTCTTAGCCATGTTATCCACCTCCCATTGGATAACATGGCTAAGAACTGCTCGCAAATGCGAAAAAAAACGGCCGCAATGCATGAATATCGCTGAAAAGTCAGCGATATTCACGCATTTTCCAGCAAATGCTCTTAGCCATGTTATCCACTTCCCATTAAATAACATGGCTAAGAACTGCTCAGGGCCCCATGAGGAACGCTTTCCATTTAAAAAGGAAAAAATAACATCATAGAAAAGAATCGTTTTTAAACACAGCATATAAATCAATTGTATACCTGCATTCAAGAGGAAATGACTGAAAATGTCCTTGAGACACATGAAAGCGTTTTCTGGAATGCCCTAGCACCATTTTTTCGACATTATTAACATGGCTATGTAACTCCCATAATCAAAATCTAAATTTGCCAAGCGCAGGTGGGAGCGTATTTACAAGACACTTGCCCCATGAGGAATGCTTTCCATTTAAAAAGGAAAAATAACATCAAAGACACTCAAATGCCTTATAAATATGACCCAAAACAACCTATGAAGCTCTAGCAGTACATATGCAGAAATGTAATTGATTTCAAAAATTATTTTTATAAACAACATATCTGTATCAGCTTACATAAGAGACCATGGAATGGGCTTCATATACAACAATAACTTGTATAACTGCATTCCAGAATGCTACACCGAATATGCAATTACAATTTCTCAAAGTAACAAAATCTATTTCTATATCACTACAGACAAAGCCACAGTTTAAAAACACAGCTTTCTTCATCATTTTCTCCTTAATTCATACTATTCTCTATCTAAAATAAATAAATCTTTTCTCACCTTAGCAAATACTTTTTGAGTTTTGAAAACAGTCTCAGAAATACACCAAATTGTCTTCAGCAGAAGAAAAAGGATGCACTCCAGAGTCTGCAGCTATTGAAAGCACAGAAATACAGATATTCATTTCACATATCTCTCATATTAGCCAATCATAACTCTTCCCTCACTTTTTTCAAATCAAAACCCTTCCCCCCTCTGCCCTCTCTGCCTTTTTTCCATAGCAACGACCTCCTGGAAGACCTCTCATGTTTGCAAATTCACACAACAATGTTTCAATTGAACTCTGAACTCTCAGTGCACCTGCGTATCCAGTGCAATCTTTCATTAAAAGTTTCTTCCTTGACCATTCAAATTACATCTTTCAAAGAACACATCCATGCACCCTAACTTTCTGTTTTCAGAAATGGAAATACACCAATCACTGCTAATGAATCATTAGCATTGGAAATCCACAGTTTTTTTTCTTTACAAACTCCTACTGTTTCAACTGCCCTTTCATTACCACACTTCATCTGACTGCAGCACAACCTTCTCCCACCATGTTTAACGTCTGGATTGTTGGACATAGTTACATCCACTGGGCTCAAAGGTATGCTGAGAGCAGAAATTTACACAACCTCAATTTACAAGATGTGGAAATTAAGTGGTTGGGCCAAAGAGGATTAAAATGTCACCAATTGATACCATTGGTGAAAACCTTTATGCATTTGCCAAAACCTGACCTGTTAATAGTGCACTGTGGAGGTAATGATTTGGGCACTTTGACAGGGGTAGGTCTGGAAATGCTTTTAAAGGACACCTTTGAGCAATTAATGGCACTTTTTCCTCAAACTGCCTTGGTATATTCCAATATATGCCAAAGACAGAAATGGAGGTGGTCCAACCAATTTTGTCCACGAATTGAGAAGTCGAGGAAGCATGTAAACAAATCTGTTTCAGCTTTCATGAATGGGCTCCCTGTACAACAATAACTTGCGTTACTACATGCAAGATATCTACAGAGGAGATGGAGTTCACTTCTCAGATGAGGGCAACAGAATTTTCATTCTGAATTTAAGAATGTGCATTGGTACCTACTTATAAGTACCTAAATGTACCATAAACCCAAAAGCTCTTCTCAGAGCTACCCTTCATCTAATCACTCACAATTATTATTTTTTTCTAACTTTTTTCACTAATTTTCCACAAAATACGCTCCCCGGTTCGCTAACCGAAAGCTAACCTCGCGGAATTTTTTTAATAAATGTTTTTTTTCCGCACATATAAGCCTCCTCAGCCACCCTCAGAAAACCTAGGGGGTCAAGATAAGTCTACCGTGCCCCCTTCTACCCATTCTGAACATTATTTGCCCTCCATCTTGTATCTTAAAGCGACCGAAACACAAAATGGTGGACTCCCGTGACGCTTAAGGTTCGCTAACCGGGCCGCTTTCCAGAAAGCGGTCCTAAAAAAAGGTGGGAAAGTAATTTACAGAAAAACGACTAGAGACACTCTCACCAAATATAGATTAGCTCATACTACATAACAATCCCTTTCATTCTCACAAATTTGATTGAAATTTCATTTAGCCATTTAGCCTGTAGACCTATCTAAATACCCTGAGGTAAATTACTTCACAAAACACATCTAAAATATTGGAATTGACAACCAATGAAAACTTTACTTTCATTTACAATTTTTATTACCTGACATTTGATTGGTTATATACCTGAATATATATAAAGGAAGAGAAGGAAACACAGCCATTTTCACTGCTACTTCCTGAACTACATTTCAAGAGCCTTTTCACCTCCCTGTAAAGTAAATTGATAATTTGTAAGTGGCACTTTAAATTAATTTGTAAAAACGTTTATTGATAATTATTTACTGTCCCCCTGCTATAGTTATAGATACAGATAAGCTCCTCTTTTACATTTATTGATTGACTTACACTTCTCTGCTATAATTATGAATTTACTTACTTTAACTTCACTGTTAAAAAAACAGAACTACATGTCTGAACTTAAACACAACAGTGCCCTAACTCTTCTAATATAATTATTTTTTTATGCAATTTACAGCAAAAAAAATGGAAGGGGAGCACGAAAAAACTAATGTTTCCTTCGACATTACAACAGAAGACATTTTAACTGAAGAAAATGTGGATGAAGATTTTATGGATGAATCTTTTGATGAACAATTTATTGAAAGCTTACAAGACACAGAAACATCCATGTTTGACGAGACTCCAGATGATGTAATGCTGGAAGTTTTAATGAACTATGAAAATAATAAATACATTTTTTTTAAATCAAAATAAATAAATAAATTAAAAAAAAAACGAACAAAAACAACAAATAATTAACATACAGTATTAGAAAAGTCTATCATTCTTTTATCCTTATAGTACGCTGCCCAGAACGCTTTCCGGTTCGCGAACTTGGCGCTTACCATGCAAAAAAAAAAAATTTATTTTTTTTTGGGACCCTCCTAGGCCCTTTTAAAACCTCCACATAAAACCTAGGGGGTCAACGAGGATCTACTATGCCCCCTTATGGTAATTTCCCCCTTTGTTTTGGCCTCCTCTTGTCTCTCGATCCTACCGAGAGACAAGATGGCGGCCGCTCCGGACTGTTTAGAATGTTGACAGACACCGGAGGGCCAATCAGCTTCGCATCGCAAAGTTCCGATACGCGAAAAGTTCGCTAACCGGATCGCTGCCCGGAGCGCTGTTACAGATATATATCTTGATTTAAATGTTAATTTCTCAAAATCCACTGAAGCACATATATTGAGACCTAGCAAAGGCACATCGGGCTAACAGTCCCTACAATTTTGCCAAGTTTCGTGAAAATCCATTCAGCCGTTCGGGCTAAAAGTGAGTCCAACCGCCCTATGGAAATTAACATGGGAAAAACGCGTTTTGGGACCCCCCTTTTTTCTCGGCCCCCCCTTGACGAACCCCCCCCAAATTTCCAGGAGCTGCTCATAAACAAAATGTGCCATTTTCCTGAAAATTTCAGCCAATTCCGTCCACAAACGCCAAAGTTATTAGGCATAGAATTTTCAGAAATCCCATAGGGAAAAAATCCTAACTATATTTGCCTACTGGCGACCGCCAGTAGGTAATATATATATATATATATATATATTACCTACTGGCGATAGCCAGTAGGTATATATAGTTAGGATTGGCTACCATAGGAAATCCGCAACATTCTATTGGGAATAACTTTGGCGCCGGTTGAGGAACTTGCGTGTAATTTTCCAAAATTTTGGCCAGCTCCGCTGCGCTCCTTCCCTGAAAGTTTCCGGCGGAATCGTGAAGTTGGGGCTGAGAATATAATATAATACTGTATATAACATTTGTCTATCACCTCGATTTTAACCTATCTGCTTATATTTACAACACGCTGTTTACTTTGGGCCCTTGCCCTCTATTACGTTAACTAAGATAAATGTTGAAATGTTGCTTGAATATAAGTAAGATTCATTGCCAAATTTATAAAGTCTTTTAAAGAGAATTTTTCTTAAGACAGGCATTTATATATGAAAACAGACTGTGGTCAGAACACATCATAAGAATGTTCTCAATATCTATGATGGTTGGTAGGTGGAGTCATGAATGATGTGAACAGTATGTAAATCACCTGTGTCTCTGGGTATGTCATGTGATCATGTCGGGGTTCCCCTGACGAAACGCGTCATGCTGCTGCCCATTTTGGAATAAAGCACTTTTCTTCACTCTTCACTGTGGGCTGTACCTGTTTTGCGCTGGTGTTCGTTAGAATCCTTGTGCTGAAGGACTGTGGACTTCAATATATATATATATATATATATATATATATATATATATATATATATATATATTCACGTAATCTTCAAACCTCCACACACAGGCGGCGAAAGAAGAGGCAGACCCCACGTAATCCGGGCAAGTTGTTATTTATTCAAATGCCTTTTAAAAATGTAACGTTTCGAGTACTAGCGTACTCTTGTTCACACACCACATTCTTGTTCGGGGATTTCTTTTATGTTTGCAGTTCTGACCCCCCTATGGGCCACACCTACCACACGTGCATCACATGGTTCAGCCTACAGCTTGGTTTGATCAATTTAAAGCCATAGTACAAGTTTTAGCAATGTGATATATACTAGCATAGAACACCTTAAAACACATTCCATAAAATAATGCCTAATGTAAATGTTATCATAATAACTGACAATTCATATATATTATTGTACAAATACCTAAAGATTTGACTTATTTTAACTGCATGAATGCAATTAGTGCAATGTTGCTAACAAGATTGCTGAAGTGATATGCTTAAATGCATAGTTCGACTCTCAATCAGTTTGCAATCGAAACTAGAACATTCGCAAAATATTTATATAGAGCATTATAAAGAGGTTTTAGTGTTGAAAATAATCACAGTACCGTTAAAAATTGATACAGAGCTTAGCAGAACTTTGTGAAAAAAGGAAGATATGTCACCAAAAAGCACCTCAGCATAAGACCATGATTTTGAGCTACAGTCCTATATACTTATTTAAAATGTATACATTATAAACTTTATATTACATAAATATTAAGGACTATTTACAAAAAAAGTTTTCTTTGTATATACAAAACGTGAAAAAAGTGCTCAAGTAAATTCACAGTGCAAATAAACCACCTAAAGAATTTTTAACCTATGATTATTTAAAAGACTGCCCTGCTCAGAAACCTGAACAGCCAGTTCAAAAACAGAAATCGGACTGCAGATCACCTAAAACAGGTGCATTGTAGTGAATTTCATACACTTCGAGACATATGTAATTCAACACTCTTGGCTCTGGTGACATAAGAGCTGTACTATGAAATATGTTACATAGACTGGATACAGAGTGTGTATGCGGGATCACTATTCCTACAGAAAATTGTGCATGTCCTCTGTCGCGTTTAACCCATTGGGTTGTTTGCTGTCGAGCCTGATAATATACTGCGTTTCCAGTCGGCGTAATAATTTGTCGCGGTCGCCACCACGTCTAAGTGGAGCAACAGCATCGATGACATAATATGTAAGACACAACAGATCCCTGTTGTGCCTGCTGTTGAAGTGGCGATAGCCAGTAGGTATATATAGTTAGGATTGGCTACCATAGGAAATCCGCAACATTCTATTGGGAATAACTTTGGCGCCGGTTGAGGAATCTGCATGTAATTTTCCAAAATTTTGGCCAGCCCCGCTGTGCTCCTTCCCTGAAAGTTTCGGGGGGTTCGTGAAGTGGGGGCTGAGAAAAAAGGGGGGTCCCAAAACGTGGTTTCCCATGTTAATTTCCATAGGACGTTCTGACAAGTCTACAGCCCAAACCCCTGAACGGAATTACACCAAACTTGGCAAAATGGTAGGGACTGGTACGCAGAAGTGCCTTTGCTATATTTGGTGAAAATTACTCTGGTAATTTTTATGAAAATTAACTTCAAAAACACATATATATCTGGGCGGAGCCTAACCACAAATCTCATGGTGAAATCTGATTGGCTGTCAGCAATTCATCCAAGAAGTGTTGGCAGCCATCTTGGGACCAATATACATGATAGCACCTCATTAAAAACATTGTAGTTAATAGAGGGTTTTAGGACCTTAGTTAAATTATAAATCATTTGTTGATGGTACCATACTCATTTTAGGAATTGTGGTGTGTTCTAAGGTGATTTTACCATTTGAAAAATCCTTCTGCTGGGATATCATGAATCATGTTCGAAAGAAAACTATTATCTCATGCTTTTCCCAAAGTAGTTTGGAAGGGGATCTATAAGCTAAACTGAAAGCATATTTTCTGTAAATTCACATTATCTTTCTCAGTCATGTGAGAATGAAGTCTGACATTCTCAGTAAAACATGTATATCCAACAAGGACAGAGACTGTTAGTTGATTCCTTTGTGTTCTACTGCAGCCTCCTAGAGTGTTCTAAAGAACAACTAGAGCGCTAACAGTCCTACTTATTACAAAGGTATGGCACACCTGAAGCCATCTTGATTGGAATAAAGTGGTAACTCTTAAAACATATAATTTAAAAAGGAACAAAATGAGGGGGTATATGTTGCCATAGAAAGTATGATTAGTGCTGCAGAAAGAAAAATTAGGGCACATTTTGAGTGACTTCTCAAATACTCTTCTATTTCATTAAAAAATTCTGACATGCAGACTCCCAAGATGGCCACCAGAGACAAAAGAGCCCAAATGTAGCACAAATATCACCCAGATGTAGCCCAAGTATAGCCCAATGACAGAATGTCCCAGAGTGTTTGAACGAACAACTAGAGCGCTAACAGTCCTACTTATTACAAAGGTATGGCACACCTGAAGACATCTTGATTGGAATAAAGTGGTAACTCTTAAAACATTTAATTTAAAAAGGAACAACATGAGGGGGTATATTTTGCCATAGAAAGTATGATTAGTGCTGCAGAAAGAAAAATTAGGGCACATTTTGAGTGACTTCTCAAATCCTCTTCAATTTCATTAAAGAATTCTGGCATGCAGTCTCCCAAGATGGCCACCAGAGACAATAGAGCCCAAATGTAGCCCAAATATCACCCAGATGTAGCCCAAGTGTATCCCAATGACAGAATGTCCCAGAGTGTTCTAAAGAACAACTAGAGCACTAACAGTCTTATTTATGACAAAAGTATGGCACACCAGAAGCCATCTTGATTGGAATGAAGTGGTAAGTCTGAACACATTTAATTTAAAAAGGAACAAAATGAGGTGGTTCATTTTGCCATAGAAAGTATGACTAGTGCTTCAAGAAGAAAAATTAGGGCACATATTGAGTGACTTGACAAATCCTCTTCTATTTCATTAAAAAATATCTGACATGCAGACTGAAACATGCACTTTGAATACCAGCAGCAGACTTCCCTGGTGAGCAGTAGCTTTACTACAGTGATCTAATGATCAACTAGAGTGCTAACATTCAGAATTTATGGCAAATGTGTGACACATCTAAATGCCTTCTTGATGGAACCAAAGTAAACAAGCATTGAAAATGCAATAGATCTCGCCCTCGTTTAAGTTAAAGCCGTTCTGTTTGTAATGAGGTGGCTTTTTAGCTTTGCTTTTATTAGCGTTTTTAAAACTTTCATGTAAATAACATGCATATGTATGCATATATGTATATGTATGCATGCATTTATATTTGTATTTATATAGATATGCAGATTATATATGTTTGTATATGTATGTATATATATATATATATATATATACACATACATATATATATATTTTTGCATTCTTTCATTTCCACTTCTTGCACTAGTCGAGCGGTATTTGAAATGATATTAGTTGCACATGTCACTTTAAGCGCAATGACGTACTCATCATTTTGAATATTTAGGACCCTTGTTTGTTTCAACTAACGTCATGTGATCAAGCCTCGTTTGGGAGGTGAAACGC
Source organism: Lissotriton vulgaris (assembly GCF_964263255.1). Classification (NCBI taxonomy): domain Eukaryota; kingdom Metazoa; phylum Chordata; class Amphibia; order Caudata; family Salamandridae; genus Lissotriton; species Lissotriton vulgaris. Next base: position 40,585 of record NW_028251828.1, on the reverse strand, counting down.
GTTATGGCGGATGGCTGGTGTGATTAAATAATAAATCACCGAAAATTTGGCACGAAATCTGGGCTCACTCTCGTTATTCTGGAAATCTGTGGAAGAATGGCGTTTTCATAATCTAAAAGTACCAAGGAGCGTTCGTGGTACGAGTGAAAGCCCCTCTCCGAACCTTGGGCATGGAGAAGCAGGAAGCTGGAATCCCGTGACCCGGAATTGGAATCTCTACTCCGGTAGGAGGAAGCTGCCCGAGCCCCTGCGAGCGAGCACACGTACCTATCCGGGCGAAAGGAGTCGCAGTGGACCTGGCAAAGTGCGGGGGAACTGGCGATAGCCGAGCCCAGGTAGGACAGCTGTTGCAATTCGTAGTGGAGAGTGTGCAAAGCGGCAAGCGCTAAAGAACTGTCAAACAGCGCTGTGTCCGTTTGTTTTCTTCGGTGTGTTATCACTCATACACCACAACTAGCCAATATGTCTGCCGACGTGTTGAAACGTAGGGAGGAGGATGCGTGCCACATGTTTGTGGAAAACCCAGAGGGTTCAGTAACATCAACATCTACCATTGGGGGTGCCGTAGGAGGTGCCGATAGCCCCAACATCAAGGAAATATTTCGTAAATTGGAACAACTAATGAAACGAGAACAGTCTAAGTGGTGGGAGCATACTTCCCTTTCTAAATATCTCGATGTCAAGCGCGTCTCGCGGGGTTTGAGAAGTACTCTAGCTCCGAGCTATGAGAACCCGGACCCGGCGATGTTAGCCGAATGGGCGGACACAAACTTGGAATATTCCGCAGGTCTAATGGCAATACTGGCAAAATACGCTGACAGCGATAGAAAGAAATTGCAGTTGGAAATTGAAGCAGTTGAGGCTGAGCTAACAGCAATGGAGGTAACGGAACAAATCACAAAATTACGCCAGGAGATGATGATAAGGCTGGCGAAGGAAGAAGAAATAATTAAAAAAAGAAAAGCCTTCAAGTTTGAGAGGGACAGGCTGGACTACCTTCATGGCCAAATTTTCACCTTTGCTCGCCGTTTTGACAACATAAAAGCACAAGTGGGTAAAAACAACCCAAAGACAAGGCAAGAAGTAACAGCATCAGCCTCATCCACAGATTTAAGTTCAGCGGCAGAAAGTGATTCTGATAACGAGCAAAGGAGGAGAAAAAACTTACAAGAGGGGTTTACCAAATTATCACTGGCACAAGAGGTAAATTGCCTCTGCGAGAGCCGTCGAGACACTTTGAGATCCAAATCGAAGGTAAACCCCCAACAAAGCGCCAGAGGGCCAACTTCAAACGCCTCCAACGCCGGAAATGCAACAAGAGGAAATTCAGCCGGAGGAAAGAGGGGCAATCGGGGAAAGGGGGGAATTTGGAACAGATTTCAAGCCCGACCATCGACTTCGGCACAACAATTGTAAATCTAACAGACATTATCCTGAGCGACAAGGAGAAACAAATCCTAAGCTTGGGGTTGTCTTATTGCCCCCCAGCAACATGAATTATGCTAACCTTAGAATGGATACCTTCCGCTTCATTAGAAAATTAAAACTGAGCAAGTATCATGGTACGCATCCGTACAAAGAACGTGATACCCTGGTGGCAGCCAGCCCCACACTATGCCCAGTTGGAGCGGATACAACATTCAATGAATTATGGAGTTTGCAACAGGAGGGGCTCCCTAACACGCAATCTCAGCAAACAAACAGAGATATGAACAGCAGTCTAACATCTACGCCGTTTAAAAAGAAATCTAAATTTTTTCCAATTATGACCCATGACAACATAGATCTTTACCAAGACTTTATCATCAAAGATTTGAAAAAGCTGTACACAGCCACTAACAAAAAACAAGCTGTTTTGAGCAGGCAAAACCAACGCTATAACAGTTTAATAAAGAAACTCAAGGCCGACAAGAACATCATTGTTAAACAGGCGGACAAGGGGGGAAATGTCGTCTTATGGCATCGAGACGACTATGTAAAAGAAGCAGAATCACAGCTCAGTGATCTGGACTGCTACAAAAAGAGTAACCTAATTGTAATCAAGACCACCTGGTCGGAGTTGAATTCTAAACTTGTGGCTTGGAAAAGTGCAGGCTTAATCTCCAACGACAAATTTAAATTCTTGAAAAAAGATTGTCCTGTGATACCAACATTATATTTATTGTCAAAGGTCCACAAGAACATATCCTCACCACCAGGTAGACCTATATTGTCGGCAATAAACAGCGCAACTAAAAATATTTCCAAGTACATATACTTTTTTCTAAAGAAATGGGTAGTAACATTACCATCTTATGTAACAGATACCACAGAATTCATTTGCAAGTTTAATAACCTGGTATGGAATGATGACTATATTTTAATGACTTTGGATGTCACTGCCCTATACACCTCCATAAGACATCGGAATGGGATGAAGGCAGTGGAATATTACCTGTCAAAACGATCGGATTTATGTTCTAATCACAATCGTATGATTTTGGACATGCTAAAACTCTGTCTAGAACAGAACTTTTTCCTTTTTAATGGGCAGGTATACCAACAATTGAGGGGGGTCGCCATGGGGGCCTGCTTCTCCCCAAGCTTTGCATGCCTACATATGGGGCTGTGGGAGGAGCGGGTCCTTATGGGCGTATATGGTGACATCATGAGCTCAAATGTTGTATTGTATTTAAGATACATTGACGACCTCTTTCTTGTTTGGAAAGGTGGGAAATCTGAGGCAGAGCAATTTGTGGAACAATTAAATGTCAACTCATATAATCTACAATTTACCTCTCATATAGATGAAACCTCGGTAAACTTTTTAGACGTCCAAATTTACATCGAAAGACATCAGCTAGAAACCAGGTTATATAGGAAAGACACGGCAGGCAATACAGTGCTCCATGCTGCCAGCCAGCATCCTCGCCACTTAATCAATAGCATCCCCTACGGGGAGATGCTAAGAATGAGAAGGATCTGTAGCACGGAGGCTGACTTTAAAATAGCACAACTAGAATGCAAGGAACGCTTTTTGGAAAGGGGCTACAAAGAAAACATTCTTGAGGCAGCTTGAAGAAAGACTAACTCTATCACTAGAGAGATAGCTCTAATACCTAAGAGTAAAGAACCAATAGACAATTCAAATAGCCTGCATGTTAACTCTAGAGTTATAGTTCCTTTCTGCCGGCAGCATTCCGAGATTAAAAAGATCTTCCTAAGAAATTGGAATTTGATAAGGGGAGATCCCATAATTGGTAGTGATGTTTCAATAAGACCTGAGATCACTTTCCGTAAATCCCCATCAATGGAAAATGCACTGGTGAGCAGTACTCTAGAAACCAAGACATCAGGGACATGGGAAGCCCTGAGTACAGGCTTCAGAAAATGTGCATTCTGCAAAGCTTGCAAATTTGGAGTAAATAAAACCCACTACACAAGTCCCTTTAGAGAGCATCCGATCCCCATCATGAAAAGACTGACATGCAAGATGGAGTTTGTTGTCTATGTCCTGCAATACCCATGTGGCTTGTGCTACGTGGGCAGTACTCGACCTGTGGCACATAAACGCATTCTCCAGCACATTAGAGCCATAGTCAGCAAGGATCAAACGTACCCGGTGGCACGCCACTTTGAGGTGATGCACAATAGCGACCCCAGTGGTCTGCAGTAATACCTAGTGGATATGGTCATGCCTCTCAAACGGGGGGGGTGACAGAGAGGGCAAACTTCGTCTCCTTGAGACAAGATACATTCTAGAAATGAATAGCAAAAATCCAACTGGACTGAATGACCGAGAGGATTTAAACACCTGTCTCAAGGACTCATAAGCCCCAATGTCCGTCATTAAGGTTGTACATATGCAAACGTAAATCAGACGAATTCCTTCTTTCTGTGTAAGTCTCAGGGCTATGGGACCATACTCAGCTACTCTCAATTGGAGGATGTTTTTCACTTAATTTCAGTAACTGTATGGGATATCTCTCATTACACACTAAACATTATCAACCATTAAGTGGAATTAACCTCTTCGGTTCCCTATAACTTCCTCCTCTTTTTCTGTGAAATATCAATTTTCTTTCTTTATAACATTAAGTAATTATTAAGCAATACGGGCACTTTATAGTTTTTTTTAGTCTCTAATTCACAGCTGCCTGCGAGGGTCTTGCACTTTTAATAAAAAACATAATTCTTTGTGCTCATCTTGACATTTTGCTAATTACAACGGTACTGGGTTTCTTGTGTTTTCCCTCTTATCCAACATCAATTAGGACACTTTAATGACTCATAAGTCTAAGTCAAAACATGAATGCACATGCACTCAGTGTTTCTTAAATGAAATGTATATATGACGGGACTTAATATGTACATATGTAAATATTCGTTCAATGTATATGGATAGATGGATTGGAAAAATATATTTATTTTTATAGTGCATCTTTTTTGTATATAAATTGTATATATGTAATATTAGATTTATATATATATATATATTTTTGATAGCCTTTTTGCAAAGTGGACATAATGAATAATTTTGGATTTGGAATGTTTATCATGTAGAACTGTTATGAACTGCATTTTATACCGTTGGGAAATCAATGAATTGGAATTGAATACGCTGGGCACTCGCCCTCAATTTTGCATTCTTTCATTTCCGCTTCTTGCACTAGTCGAGCGGTATTTGAAATGATATTAGTTGCACATGTCACTTTAAGCGCAATGACATACTCATCATTTTGAATATTTAAGACCCTTGTTTGTTTCAACTAACGTCATGTGATCAAGCCTCGTTTGGGAGGTGAAACGCGTTATGGCGGATGGCTGGTGTGATTAAATAATAAATCACCGAAAATTTAGCACGAAATCTGGGCTCACTCTCGTTATTCTGGAAATCTGTGGAAGAATGGCGTTTTCATAATATATATATATGTATGCATATGCATATATATGCATATATATATGTGTATATGTGTGCGTGTAGAGAGAGGTAGAGAGGTAGAGGTGTAGAGGTAGAGAGGTAGAGGTAGAGAGGTAGAGACTAGAGAGAGAAGTAGAGAGAGGTAGAGAGTAGAGAGTGAGTAATATAGAATAGAGAGAGAGTAGTAGAGAGTAGTAGAGAACAGTAGAGAGAAGCAGAGAGTGAGTAGTAGAGAGTAGTAGAGTGAATAGTAGAGTGAGTAGTAGAGAGTAGTATAGAGTGAGTAGTAGAGAGTGAGTGGTAGAGAGTAGTAGAGAGTAAGTAGTAGAGTGAGTAGTAGAGAGTAGTAAAGAGTGAGTAGTAGAGAGTAGTAGAGAGTGAGTAGTAGAGAGTAGTAGAGAGTGAGTAGTATAGTGAGTAGTAGAGAGTAGTAGAGAGAGAGTAGTAGAGAGTGAGTAGTAGAGAGTAGTAGAGAGTGAGTAGTAGAGTGAGTAGTAGAGAGTGAGTAGTAGAGAGTGAGAAGTAGAGAGTGAGTAGTAGAGAGTAGTAGAGAGGGAGTAGTAAAGAGTGAGTAGTAAAGAGTGAGCAGTAGAGAGAGAGTAGTAGAGAGTGAGTAGTAGAGAGTAGAGAGTAGTAGAGAATGAGAAGTAGGGAGTAGTAGATAGTGAGTAGTAGGGAGTGAGTAGTAGAGAGAGAGTAGTAGAGAGTAGTAGAGTAGTAGAGAATGAGTAGTAGAGAGTGAGTATTAGAGAGTAGTGGAGTAGTAGAGAGTAAGTAGTAGAGAATAGTGGGGAATATTCCAAAGTTTGGCACAGCACCACTTGCACAATAAGTCCAATCAAATCATATCACTTATAGTCCTTATTGAAGCGCTGAATCTTGGTGTATATTCAATTGTTTTTTGTTTTCCTTAAGTTTCTGTACCACAGCCAGCTGACACATTTCATTCTGTACAACAGAACTTCTTCAGGGCGTTCTTATTTCCTTCAAGTTATGTCGGTATCCTGTTGTCATATAACTAGATATTTCTTCCAAATGTTAGACGAGACGTAAGTACATTCTTATTCAAAGTGACTAGGTATCAATTTTACCCACGCAATTCGGACAGACTTGAGTAATTTATAGCATCCTCAAAGTCTGTCATTTAAAACTTCCAAAGAAGAAGGAGTCGCGTGAGCGCGTCGACAAGATGGCCGCTGCCACCGGAGCTCCGTAACTTCTTCAGACTATGAGCTGAATTACGACGATTTCCTCACAAGGTTTGCTCAATTCTGGCAGCGCTTGCCTCCTATGCCGACCGCCTACCTTATCTGTGATTTTTAGGCGTTTTCATAATACGGGGATCCCTCCGCCTGCTTCCTGACTCCTCTCCCCTGCCTCTGATCCGGTTCTGCCAATTTCCTCAGCACAGGGGGTGGTGCATTAACAAAGAAAGGGCCTGGCTTGGGCCTAGCCACTCCCACGGCTCACCTTAACTCTTACACTGCCTTTTTCTCAAGAGATTCTGGAGCTTTTCATACCCTTTTCCCTCATATTTATTACATTTTGAGGTGGATTTTGATTATTTACAATTTTCTGACGCAAAAAGTTGTTTTTTCTTCTCAAGATGGACAACAAAAATTCTGCTAACAACAAAAGGAAGCAGCAGGTGTCTCCTCCCCCAAATAAATCTAAGGTTGTTGAAACTTCTGAACCCTCACTTACTCTGATACTGGAAGAAATTAAAGCGCTGCGCATGAATACTGATACTATTGCAAACAAAGTGAAAAATGTTCGCAAAGATATGGCGTCCATGCCCATGAAAGTTTCTGATAATACTATTAAAATTCAGGACAATAAAACCAAACTCGACGCTTTTACACCTTTGATGGCTCAGATAGTACCAATACATAACCAATTACTGGAATTGGAGAACCGTAATAGACAATATAATCTCCGCGTTTTCAATTTGCCTGAGGAAGTGGAGGGTTTCGACTGTCGCTTGTACTTGGAATCTTTGCTGCCTGGTCTTCTAAATATCAAATTTCCTGAAAAATCTGAGGTGGACAAAGCGCATAGAATTCCCTCACACAGGAATCCACGCCATACCAAACCCAGGCAAATGATTTTTAAAGTCTTGCGTCCCCATCACTTGGTACTCATAAGGAAAGCAGCCAGAGACATTCCTTCGCTTCTGGTAAATGGCTCCAAAATATTTATCCATCAAGACTTTGCTAAGGAAACGGTTGCTATTCGCAAGGAATTTTCCTCTCTGCGTCCACAATTGAGAAGCCTTGGTTTTAAGTATGGTCTATTTGATCCGTCTACAATGCGAGTTTGGAAAGACACCTTCTCAAAATCTTTTCATCGTCCTGAAGACTTAAGAATTTTTCTGGACCAACAAGCTACGTCATCAATGGATACTCAAGCTCCTATTACCTTCATGCATTTCATTTGAGCATTCCTGACGATTCTTCTTTCTTCATGGGCTCCAACGGTTTCTGGCCATGCTTGTGGAACGGGTGTGCGTCTCTGTGTCCTTATTTATGTGCCCTGTTTGTAGCTTTTTCTTCCTTTTCTGTTTCTTCCTTTTGTGTCTCTCCCTACCTTTTCTGGCTATCTACGTAGAGTTACTTTTCTTCCATGGCTGTTCTCCCTCTTCTCTTCCTTTAACTCCTTTCTTCATCCTTATTTTACTTCTTCATGGCTGCTACTCATGATGTTAAAATTGTTTCTCTTAATGCTAAAGGTCTGCGACATACAGTTAAAAGAACGAAAATTTTAGACTACTTGGGTGCTTCTAAAGCTGACATATGTTTTCTTCAAGAAACACATGTTGATGACAACATTTTACAATATATGAAAAAAAAGTGGGTGGACGTTATTGTCTCGTCACCCGCCCTTGGTAAGAAAAATGGGGTTGCGATTTTCTTTGCAAAGAGATTACACTGTCAGATTATTAATAAATTTACAGATACAGAAGGTAGATTTATTGTTGGTAAAGTTAAAATTCATGACTCCACCTTCTTTTTGCTTAATATCTATGGCCCCACAGCCGATGATCCTTCGTTTTGGTCTAATTTATCTACAGAAGTTCTAAAGTTGGGACAAGTTCCTTTGATTGTTGGAGGGGATTTTAATGTGATCATTGATCCACTACTTGATAGACATTCTACTACCAAGTTTAGACCCCCTAAAGTTTTTCATGATTTTCCCACTGAAAAATGGTTTTCTTTTTTCTCTAATCCCCATAATTCTCATTCAAAGATTGATTATTTTTTGATTTCACCTTCCCTACTTCAGTCAGCTACAAATCCTGTTATAGGTACTATAGACATTTCAGACCATGCTTTAATTTCATTTGTCTTAAATATCTCTTCTACTTTTACTAAACAAAATAGGTGGCGTATGAACTCGAGCCTTGTCCTTACTGATAAGCATAAACCTAAATTATTGCAGGCTATACAAGACTATTTTTTGTTCAACAGTGAAGATTCCACATCAATTGTCACCAGATGGGATGCATTTAATGCCTACATTAGAGGTACCACTATTTCTATTATGGCGCATGAGAACAAACAATTTAACACTAACATTAAGCATTTGGAAAAGCAAATTGCTAAATTTGAGCGTTTGTTTATCTCTTCTAATGACCCTCAGTACCAACTTACACTTCAAAAACTCCGCTATGAATTTAATGCCATCCTTAGTCAGAGAGCAGGAGTCCAACTTACAAAATCCAAATCTAAATTTCGTTTTATTATCAATAGATCTGGAAAACTCCTTGCTAACTACTTACGAATTAAAAGAGATAAGACTCGGATTACCTCAATACGAGGATCTCAAGGCAAAGTGGCTTTTTCTAATAACGATATTGGGCAAGAATGTTTACGTTTTTTTTCTACCCTTTATAGTAAACCTGACACCTGCCCTGAATCTTTAATCGATTCTTTTTTAAATAAGTGCAATTTACCCCATATCTCTTTATCAGATAGAACAGGTCTAGATTCACCAATTACATCTGAGGAAATTTTGCTTGCCATCAAGTCACTTCCCAAGAATAAATCTCCAGGTCCGGATGGTATCCCAGCAGAATTTTACAAAGAATTTAAATCTCATCTCCTCCCTTATTTGAATACCCTTTTCTCTCATTTTGGCTCCTCTGGTACTATCTCGGGCTCTTTTACAGATGCCTTAATCATTGTTCTGCCCAAGCCTGATAAAGATCCTACCTTGGTATCTAATTATCGCCCCATCTCCATAATAAACCAGGATTGTAAGCTTTATGCGAAAATCCTTGCTACTAGATTAGCTCCTGTCCTCCATTCCATTATTCATCCAGATCAATCTGGTTTCATGAAAAATAGATATTCTGCTAATAATACTAGAACTCTACTACACATTATTGAACAAAGTTCTCACCTTACTTCTCCTGCGGGAGTGATGGCCTTAGATGCAGAAAAAGCATTTGACAAGATTCACTGGCAATTTTTATTTAAAACTTTATTGTCCTTTGATTTTGGTGCCCCTTTTATTCGTATGATTTCTGCTTTATATTTTGCCCCTACTGCTCGTTTGTTTATTAATGGTCAAATTTCTAGTCAAATTCCTCTCTTTAGAGGAACTAGGCAAGGTTGTCCCATTTCTCCACTGTTATTTCTCTTAGGTATTGAACCTTTTCTTAATTATATTCGCCTTTGTGATGACATTCAGGGTATTGTGATCAATGATGTAACTGTTAAAACTTTAGCCTATGCAGATGATGTTTTATTATTTATTAATAACCCTCTTTCTTCTGTCCCTTCCCTATTAGACATTATTGCTCAATACTCTATGGTTTCAGGTTACAAATTGAATGTAAGCAAGACTGAATTTTTTCCTTTGAATATGTTTTGTACCTCGGAGATGCTCCCGAACACAGATATTCTTTGGCAAACAACCAAAATTAAGTATTTGGGTATTCTATTTGCTTCATCACTGCCAGCTACCTTAAAACTTAACTCTGATTTCATAATTGACTACATTAAAAACAAAACATCCAAGTGGTCTGCCCTTCACCTCACTTGGTGGGGAAGAATGGAATCTATAAAAATGAATATAGCGCCTAAAGTCTTTTACTCTTTAGCTATGATCCCCACCCAATTTCCTCTCAGTTTTTATAAAACTGTTGACACACTCTTATCTAAATTCCTTTGGTCTAACAAAGTCCCTCGTATTGCTTACAAAAAGTTAAAAACTCCTAAGTCCCAGGCTGGTTTTCCCTGCCAGACTTTCACCTTTACCATAAAGCTTTTATCTTAAAGCAGAGTGCCCTTTGGTTTAATACTTCACATATGGTAAAACCTCCAATTTGGTTGGATATTGAAGCATCCATTGTGCAGCCCTTTTCTTTACCCTCATTGATGTCGATGTCATCCACAGCGAAGGTTGTTCATCTTTCCTCTATCATTAAGTCCTCCAGATTGATAATTAATGATTTAGATTCTAATTTTGAATTACCCCTACTCTCCACAGTCCACTTGTCTTTATGGCACAGTACACTACTTAAATTGAACAGAAACATTACCTTCTGGTCCTCTTGGATTTCAAGAGGGATTTTATATCTTAAAGATGTATTTAATGGTAATGCTTTTATTCCTTTTGAACAGCTACAGTTAAAGTTTGGTATCCCAGCTACTGACCTTTTGAAATATCAATTTTTATGTAACTCTATTTTGGATTCCTTCCCCAATGATATTCCCTCTTCCACCACAAATGACCTATTAATTTACCTCAATTTTTATTTAAAACTTTATTGTCCTTTGATTTTGGTGCCCCTTTTATTCGTATGATTTCTGCTTTAAATTTTGCCCCTACTGCTCGTTTGTTTATTAATGGTCAAATTTCTAGTCAAATTCCTCTGGAGAAGTGTGGCTCAATGCTTAGAGCGGCAGACCTTGATGCAGAACGGTGGCCAGGGACCAGGGTTCGATTCCCGCCTCGGCGGGTTTCGGGCTTAAATTCCTCTGACCGGATATTCTCGCCTCAGTGCTGAATCTAAGCATGGGTCCCACGCTGCAACTCTGGGCAATAGCTTGCTTAGTCTCCACAAAGGCCCCCTGATACACAAGGGATGCCTGGTTTCACCATGGGATGCCCAGGAGTGGACACCCCACAAGGAAAAGCCAGGAGGGGTTCCCTTGTGGTAGGAGTACAAGCGCCGGGATGCCTCCGGGTCACTGTTCGCGCTATACAAATACGCCACATTTACACATTTACATTTACATTCACAGCTGTAACATCGTCCCCTAAAGCTGTCTCTGTTTTTTATAAAAAACTTACCACCTCACAGGGCTCCAATGTTCAGATTATTTTGTCATTCTGGAACAATTAACTTTCCATCTCCCTGTCAGATGACTCCTGGTCCTCTATATGGATTAACAGTATCTCTGGCTGGCTCCCAGTGTCCCTTTACCAAACCAATGCTTATATTTTATTTAACACTTTGTGGACTCCATCACGTCTATGTCGTGCAAAACTTTTACCTTCTGATGTTTGTTGGCACTGCAACGCTAGCCCTTTGTCACTTCGCCATATGTTATTTGATTGTCCAGTTATTATGAAATTTTGGTTGGAAGTATGGAGTGTAATTTTGAAAATTTTACCTTTACAAGATGATATTTCCTTTACTTTATTAATTTGCAAATCGATTGCCCTAACTTATCCCCTTACTGAGTCAGAGGCAAAATTGTTTAATTTTCTAATCACAGCTGCCTTAAAATCCATTACTTTCTGTTGGAAAGATTCTTCTTCTCTTTCAGTCCATGCTTGGTGGTCATGGATCACCTTTAGGAGAAGAGGTGCGCAGCTATCTCTTAAAGGCGTCACTCATAATCCACAATCATTTCAGTCGTTTTGGTCTCCTATTGATTCATATGTTCTGCAATGATATTGTTATATATTTTCTTATGTTCTATTTTTACATTACATTTTAACTGTAACTCTGTAGTTTATGAATTTATGATCCTATGACATGTTATTTCCTTCCCCTCTCCCCCCTTTTTCCTCCTTCTCCTTCCTCTTTAATTGCGATTCTCTTTTATTATTATATGTCAATATTGCGTATTTTGGTTTAATGCATTTCATATTGATTATTTGATCGCTTACGCTTGTAACTGCCTTCCTCTTTTTTTGTATTGTACTTGTTCTTTTTCATTTTGTCTTAAAACTTAATAAAATCTTTCTGAACAAGAAAACTTCCAAAGAATAGGACATGATAATCCAAATCCAAATGTATCTCAAGAAAAGTCATTTTCAATCGTTCGGAATATCGGCGTTTGGGCAGATATGACCTAGGAACCCCAGTATGCAAGGGGAATTAGTCCCCCCTCTGCAAACGCGCCAGTGGCCTGCGTTCCAGAGATTTGTAAAAAGGGGCATAGCCTCATTACACCTCTGTGCAGTGCAGCCCCCTGGCGCATACTGGAGGTTCCAGGTGGGCTAGTTGGCCCCCTGGGACCCTAGTATGCAAGGGGTATTAGTTCCCCCTCTTCAAACATGCACGGGGGCTGCGTTGCACAGAGGTGTAAAAAAGGGTGTGGCCTCATTACACCTCTCTGCAATGCAGCCCCCTGGCGCATACTGGAGGCTCCTGGTGGGCTAGTTAGCCCCCAGGGACCCCCAGTTTGTAAGGGGAATTAATTCCCCCTCTGCAAACGCGGCAGGGGGCTGCGTTGCAGAGAGGTGTAACAAGGGGCATAGCCTCAATACACCTCTGCAATGCAGCCCCCTGGCACATACTGGAGGTTGCAGGTGGGCTAGTTGGCCACCAGGGGCCCCCAGTATGCAAGGGGAATTAGTTCTCCCCCTTCAAACATGCACGGGGGCTGTGTTGCAGAGAGGTGAAAAAAGGGGCGTGGCTTCATTACACCTCTCTGCAATGCAGTTCCCTGGCGCATACTGGAGATTCCTGGTGGGCTTTCAGGTCTTATATAGTTAGGAATTAGCATTAAAAAAACCTTTGAAATTCACTGAACAAAACATAGGTTTCAGGCTTTATATAGTTAGGAATTAGCATTTAAAAACCTTGCAAATTCACTGAAAAAATCATAGGTTTCAGGCCTTATATAGTTAGGAATTAGCATTTAAAAAACCTTTAAAATTCACTGAAAAAACCATAGGTTTCAGGCCTTATATAGTTAGGAATTAGCATTTAAAAAACCTTTAAAATTTACTCAAAAAACTATAAGTTTTAGGGGTGTTATAGTTAGCTGGACATTTCACTCATACAAAACCATTGAAATTGCTCCTATATAGTTAGTTGTACTAACTATATTTCGCGCACCCGCAATCCACTGCTGATGATGTCACATATTACATCATTCATGACATGGTCAGTGACATCACTAATGACATCTCAAATTACATCACTGTTGACATCACTGATGACATCATCCACGTGACAGTCACATACACCTTTTCATAAACTAGTAAAATCTTTCATCACTCTTTGTAAAATACAGAGTATCATATTTGAATCCATTGTTACAGCAATACAAGTATCTAAAAACCCGCTCAGTGATTCATAGATGTATACTCACATCTAATCACTTACCTGTAGATTCACTCATACATGCTGTCAATGAACAATAGAACACTATCAAAAATACTTATACACCTAAATCGACATTACACACCAGCACACATCCTATTCACATATGTAGTCATTCTACTCACTTATGCAAACAATGGATCATACTTACATATTTACTTAGCTACACACTTATACAAACACAACTTCATCTATTCATTTAGATAGTAAGTCATACTTAGTGAATTATAAAATCATTATTACAAGTATAAAGTTATCCATACAGTCACTCACACAATCATTGAGTCTTATGTATACTTATTTATATACAACAACTGACACATACACTGCCTTTTATTTTTCTAGTTTATTGGACATGTACCATTGAGAAATATATTTGCACATCACCACACCCATAAAGATATTAACTCACCCAAACAACTGTTAGAACATGAAGTTTTAACTTCATATATCTAGTGAATCAACTATTCACACATCTTTGGGGAGTCACACACCCCCACCGAATGACACACACATTCACTCTCCCATACAAATACTCAGTTAACTAATCAATAACTAATATAAACTTTCACATAGCTAGTAACCAAATGGAGAACCAGTTTACACAACAACTGACAAAGTGATACAGATATTCAAACAGTTTAGTCACTATCCACTATATTTATTGAGACACTATAATTTGGTCAAGTAAACAGTCAATTACACTGATACTAAATCCTCCATCCAAATATTTATTTTTATATATCCACTCATTCTTCAATGCAAATTGCTATATATATAATGCATATTTAAATACCGAAGCAAACCACATTCACTGGATGATGTCATCAGTGATGTCATTTGAGATGTCATCAGTGATGTCACGGACCATGTCATGAATGATGTGATATGTGACATCATCAGCAGTGGATTGCGGGTGCGCGAAATATAGTTAGTACAACTAACTATATAGGAGCAATTTCAATGATTTTGTATGAGTGAAATGTCCAGCTAACTATATCACCCCTAAAACTTATAGTTGGCGAAATCGTCCCCCATCAAAGGGAAATTATTGCAGTTAAGCAACTACAAGGACCAGGATGCTCAAGATTAAAAGACACGCCCATTGATGGGCGGGAACATTAAATAGAAGCTCCGATATGGCCCTGCAGCTGCAGCGCTGCTGACAGACATGCCAAGCTCCTCCCCTGAAGAAGACCGTGGAACGGTCGAAATGCATTGGAAATGAATACGGAGCTGAATAAATTAATTGAAAATCAACCCGATGCGTGTGCGACTCATCTCTTTCATCTGAAAGGTGTGTACAATTTAACAACGGCTTGGTCATGCCGCGGAATCCCGCACCGCCAAAGAAGAGCGCCGGCACTGCCTGAAATTGACCGCCAAAGTTTTCCGCCGCAAGGCAACAGGGCAGCGGCAGCCACCATGGACCGGACCATGGCAGAGGTCCCAACAGTTACGGAAAAGAATTGCTGGGAAATCGCGTTTCACTAACCTGGCGAAATCGTCCCGCATCAAAGGGAAAATATTGCAGTTAAGCAACTACAAGGACCAGGATGCTCAAGATTAAAAGACACGCCCATTGATGGGCTGGAACATTAAATAGAAGCTCCGATATGGCCCTGCAGCTGCAGCGCTGCTGACAGACATGCCAAGCTTCTCCCCTGAAGAAGACCGTGGAACGGTCGAAATGCATTGGAAATGAATACGGAGCTGAATAAATTAATTGAAAATCAACACGATGCGTGTGCGACTCATCTCTTTCAACTGAAAGGTGTGTACAATTTAACAACGGCTTGGTCATGCCGCGGAATCCCGCACCGCCCAAGAAGAGCGCCAGCACTGCCTGAAATTGACCGCCAAAGTTTTCCGCCGCAAGGCAACAGGGCAGCGGCAGCCACCATGGACCGGACCATGGCAGAGGTCCCAACAGTTACGGAAAAGAATTGCTGGGAAATCGCGTTTCACTAACCTGGCGAAATCGTCCCCCATCAAAGGGAAATTATTGCAGTTAAGCAACTACAAGGACCAGGATGCTCAAGATTAAAAGACACGCCCATTGATGGGCTGGAACATTAAATAGAAGCTCCGATATGGCCCTGCAGCTGCAGCGCTGCTGACAGACATGCCAAGCTCCTCCCCTGAAGAAGACCGTGGAACGGTCGAAATGCATTGGAAATGAATACGGAGCTGAATAAATTAATTGAAAATCAATGCAATGCGTGTGCGACTCATCTCTTTCAACTGAAAGGTGTGTACAATTTAACAACGGCTTGGTCATGCCGCGGAATCCCGCACCGCCCAAGAAGAGCGCCGGCACTGCCTGAAATTGACCGCCAAAGTTTTCCGCCGCAAGGCAACAGGGCAGCGGCAGCCACCATGGACCGGACCATGGCAGAGGTCCCAACAGTTACGGAAAAGAATTGCTGGGAAATCGCGTTTCACTAACCTGGCAAAATCTTCCCCCATCAAAGGGAAATTATTGCAGTTAAGCAACTACAAGGACCAGGATGCTCAAGATTAAAAGACACGCCCATTGATGGGCTGGAACATTAAATAGAAGCTCCGATATGGCCCTGCAGCTGCAGCGCTGCTGACAGACATGCCAAGCTCCTCCCCTGAAGAAGACCGTGGAACGGTCGAAATGCATTGGAAATGAATACGGAGCTGAATAAATTAATTGAAAATCAACGCGATGCGTGTGCGACTCATCTCTTTCAACTGAAAGGTGTGTACAATTTAACAACGGCTTGGTCATGCCGCGGAATCCCGCACCGCCCAAGAAGAGCGCCGGCACTGCCTGAAATTGACCGCCAAAGTTTTCCGCCGCAAGGCAACAGGGCAGCGGCAGCCACCATGGACCGGACCATGGCAGAGGTCCCAACAGTTACGGAAAAGAATTGCTGGGAAATCGCGTTTCACTAACCTGGCGAAATCGTCCCCCATCAAAGGGAAATTATTGCAGTTAAGCAACTACAAGGACCAGGATGCTCAAGATTAAAAGACACGCCCATTGATGGGCTGGAACATTAAATAGAAGCTCCGATATGGCCCTGCAGCTGCAGCGCTGCTGACAGACATGCCAAGCTCCTCCCCTGAAGAAGACCATGGAACGGTCGAAATGCATTGGAAATGAACACGGAGCTGAATAAATTAATTGAAAATCAACGCGATGCGTGTGCGACTCATCTCTTTCAACTGAAAGGTGTGTACAATATATATATATATATATATATATATATATATATATATATATATATATATATATATATATACATATATATATATATATTACCTACTGGCAGTCGCCAGTAGGTAGTTATAGTTAGGATTTTTTTCAATGCAAAATCTCAAAATTCTATTGTGAATACCTTTGGCACCGGTTGACCAATCTGCCTGAAAATTTCCTCAAATTTGCCTCGAAGAGCTTCGGTCCTTCCTTAAAAGTTTGAGGGGAATTCGTGAAGTTTGGGCCAAGATAAAAGGGGGGGGAAAAACGTGTTTTCCCCATGTTAATTTCCATAGGGCGGTCAAACTCACTTTTAGCCCGAACGGCTGAATGGATTTCCACCAAACTTGGCAAAATTGTAGGGACTGGTAGCCCGATGTGCCTTTGCTATGTCTCAAAATATGTGCTCCAGTGGATTTTGAGTAATTTAGGTTAAAAAAATATATGTATCTATAAGCGCGCCCCGGTACGCGCACCGGGGAGCGCACTGGGCGCACTACGCGACTTGCGTGCGGAAAGCTGATTGGCTCTCGGGTGTCTGTTAACATTCTAAACAGTCCGGAGTGGATGCCATCTTGTGTCTCGGTAGGATCGAGACACAAGAGGTGTCAAAAACAAAGGGGGAATTGACCATAAGGGGGCAGAGTAGACCCCCCGACCCCCTAGGTTTGATATGGGGGCCATAAAAGGGCTCCGCGGGCAAAAAATATGTAAATTTTTTTGCTTTTCGCGAGGGGATCGCCCGGTACGCGCACCGGGGAGCGCATCGGGGAGCGTACCATGGGGAAAAAAGAATGCCAGACTTTTCAAAAAATGTAGGTTTATTAATAAAATTGTTCTTTTTGTTGTGCTTTTTTTATTTAAGTACCAACATGTAGGTACCAATGCAGAGTCTAAAATTTCATGTACACCGTCTCCTCTGTAGATATCTTGCATGTTGTTACAGAAGTAATTGTGGTATAAGGAATTCATACCATAGTCTGTCAGGAAAGCAGAAACAACATGGAGGCAGGAGATGATAAATAGATATTTAATACACATTGGAGATAATATAGTGGGAGAAAGGAAGTAACTATAAGCAAAATTACTATGTAACACAAAAAAGTTGCACAGTATACTATAAATCTCACTTTATATTATATTCATTTTGGTACTATTTCATAATTTACATATAAAAAAGAATAATGTCTCGAACAATTTTTAATTTTTAAATAAAAATTTATTGCTGTGATTTTTCAAAATCTAAAAGAATTTCCAACATTATTTCGTCAGGCATGTCCTCATTTGGATTCCATGATTCCATTTCTTTCACACAATTAAGTAAGTCTTGGTCCAGAGACTGATCCAAAAAGTCTAATTCATCAATCTCTTCCTTAGGATTGTTCTCCAGATCAATTTCAAATGAAATATTAGTTTTATTTTGTTCTCCTTCCATTTTCTTGCTGTAAATTGCATAAAAAACAAATATATCAGTAGAGTTAGGGCACTGTTGGGTTTAAGTTCAGACAGGTACTTGTGAGTTTGTAACAGTGAAGTTATCTTTGGGCAGTGTATGGTATGAGGTAGGAAGTAGGAATATAAAAAAGTGTATGTGAAGAAGCGTAATAAAATTCATATTTATAACAGAGAAGACTAATTCAATCTATAACTAAAACAGAGAAGCCTATCTCAATCTGTAATTATAACAGAGGGACAGTAAATAACTGTCAGAAAACGTTTTTACAAATGAACTTAAAGTGCCCCTTCACATATTTATAACTTACCTTATAGAAAGGTGATGAAGATAAATGAGAAAATCCTTTAAAGATGTATCTCAGGTAGTTGTAGTCAAAATGGCCGCGTTTCCCTCTCATTTTTCATTTATATTCATGTACATAACCAATCAAATGTCAGGAAAAAAAAGTAGGAAATTAAAGTAACATTTTAATTGGTTGTAAATTGTAACACTTCATATGTGTTTTTGTCATGTAGTTTACCTCAGGATATTTAGACAGGGCTACAGCCCAAATGGCTCAATGGAATACCATCAAATGTGGGATAATGGTAGGGACTGGTATGTAGTAGGGTCTATTCTATATTTGGTGAAAGTCTGTCCAGTGGTTTTTATGTAATTTTGTTTCCCACATTTTTTTGGGGAGCGCTCACCGGTGCGCGCCCCGGTACGCATACCGGGAGCGCTACGGGAGTCAGCCATTTTGTGTTTCGGTTGAATTGAGACACAAGATGGAGGACAAACGATGTTGGGAATGGGTAAAAAGGGGCACAGTAGACACCCCCTGACCCTCTAGGTGTTCTGAGGGGAGTTTAGGAGGGGCATATATGCAAAAAAAAATTAAAAAATTTTGCGGGGGGAGCGCCCGGTACTCGCACCGGGGAGCATACCGGGGAGCGTACTCTGGTGAAAAATACTGAAAAAAGATAATCATTTTGAGTGATCAGAGGTAGGGTAGCTCTGAAAAGAGCTTTTCGGTTCTGTGGCTGATTTAGGTACCTCCAAGTAGGTTCCAATGCACAGTCTTAAATTCAGGAGGAATATTCTATTCCCCTCATCTGAGAAGTGCACACCATCTCCTCTGTAAATATCTTGCGTGTTGAAACGCAAGTTATTGTTGTATATTGAACCCATTCCATAGTCTCTCATGTAAGCAGAAACAGATTTATTCACATGTTTCCGTGCTTTCTCAAATTGTGGACAAAATTGGTTGGACCAGTTCCATTTCTGTCTTTGACATATATTGGAATATACCAAGGCAGTTTGTGGAAAAATTGTCATCAATTGATCAAAGGTGTCCTTTAAAAGCATTTCCAGACCTACCCCAGTCAAAGTGCCCAAGTCATTTCCTCCACAGTGCACTATTAAGAGGTCAGGGTTTGGCAGATGCAAAAAGGTTTTCACCAATGGTATCAATTGGTGACATCTCAATCCTCTCTGGCCACTCCACTTGATTTCCACATTTGTTAAATCAAGGTTAAAATTGGTGTGTGTGTCTTACATTGTTCTCTATCTCCCAAAGCATTTGTAAAGGTAAGAAATGATTAATTTATTTAGATAGAGACTGGTATGCTCTATGGAGAAGATTTGGAAGCAGATTGTTTTTTTAATGTTGTTTTGTGTCATGTTTTTTGATAATGCTTGGTTAAAACATTTTAATGCATAGAGGAATTGTATTTTGTGAAATAGTGAATTTTCAGTAGTGAAATTGAATGCTTGTATATAGGAACTGTGCTGTGTTTCTAAAATGTTATTTAAAAAACGATTTTGGGGTAAAAGAATGCTTTTTATATTTTTGAGAATGAATTATTAGTGCTTGCCTCATTAAATAAATATATTTGAACCTTTTACAATGATGTCACCTGCATTACCTCAAATTAGGATGCAGATTGAGGTTTTTTCTGGTTGGTTTGTGTTATGTTTTTGGATAATGCTTGGTAAATAGGCTTTGCAGCATAGGGGAATTGCTTTATGTAAAATTGAGAAGTTTCTCTAGTGACATGGAATGCTTGTACATAGGACCTGTGCTGTGTTTCTAAAATGTTATTTAAAAAACGATGTTGGTGTAAATGAATGCCTTTTATATTCTTGAGAAGGAATTATTAGTGTTTGCCTCATTAAATAAATATATTTGAACCTTTTACAATGATGTCACCTGCATTACCTCAGATTCGGATGCAGATTGAGTTTCTTTCTGGTTGGTTTGTGTCATGTTTTTGGATAAAGCTTGGTAAATTGGTTTTGCAGCATAGGGGAATTGCATTATGTAAAATTGAGAAGTTTCTCTAGTGACATGGAATGCTTGTACATAGGACCTGTACTGTGTTTCTAAAATGTTATTTTAAAAATGATGTTGGGGTAAATGAATACCTTTTATATTTTTGAGAAGGAATTATTAGTGTTTGGAAAAGAACGGAAAACATGGCGGCTGCTGGTTAGGCGGTCGCAGTGCTCCGTGAACGGCTCCCGAGGAGAGCGCCGCATACAGCTTGGATATACCGCAGGAACTCCGATTGTGATGTACTCATAACCATCGGGGTTTTGGTGGCCTTTATTAATTAATCCCTCGGTCTTTTCTGGTATCACAACGGTGAAATTTCTCTTTCTGGGAGCCTCAGGATGCAGTCTGACTCGGCATGCACTGAAGCAACGGTCCAAGCAGTCCGCTTTCTCTATCCAACCGTAGCTGCTGCGGAGAATGGGGAGGGTGTTGGTCGAGTGGGAAGCTCTCGGATTGACCGTCGCTGTCTCCTCGCCTTTCCCGGTAACAATGGTATAATTTCCTCAAGCCATCAAGGTGAAGGAGGTTGACGGTTTTTCTTCGGTTTTACTCCTCGATCGGAGCAGCAAAGCAAGCAGATTTCTCCTTGCCCGGGTGAGGAGGTTTTCAGAGTGATTAACCGAGCGGATGCCAAAGACGGAGATTTGCGATGTTACTACATATGGCGGCTCCCTGATTTCAATCTCGATCACTACAGAGTTTCCCAGCCTACGGGTTCTATTTTGGTCGCAGTATCCAAGGGGAAACAATCACCACATTTGCGCATATTGGCAGCCGCGCTGGAGCTGAGAAAAGGGAGATTTTTGAGGGGGCTGGGGGTACCTTATCAAATTGTTTCTTCCACTACTGTTTCCCGAGGAGCCCCAGGTGACATAAGATCCAAGGTAAGACTTGCTCATTCTTCAGTGTCTTCGGCACCATTTTTGGAGGCGGAGGGGGTCACAGACATAGATACAGATACTGAGGACATTGTGGATAATGTGGAGTGACTACCTCCGGCAGGAGGCTGCAAGGAGCCACGTGACGTAGTAGGCCCTTTTCCTGCTATATTTACAGGTCAGGAGGTAGTAAAGAGAGTAGTCTCACCCCAGAAGTCTTTTCCAAAAGAACCACTTTCCCGCAGCAAGTCTCACGCTAAAGGGTATGGCAAGAGAGGTCGCAAGAAGCTGGCTGTGGTACATGAGGGAGAGGGAGAGCGAGGTACCCCAGGTTTGAACAACAACGTGGCCGAATCATCCTCTTTTCCAAATACAGAGGTTAAAATCAGAGGCACTAAACATAACGCCAAATCTAAAGCTAAATCTAAAAAACAATTATTGGCGACAGAGAAAGGTTCTAAAATTACACCATCTCTACGATCATATTTCAAAGCTATCCCCCAGATTCTACATATCTCAGGTAACCAGGTAATGTTATCTGAGTCAGAATTGGAACCCTCTCCTCTAATAGAAGTCCACAATATGGCCTCTTCTCTTCTGGATGTTGAGCTGGGACATGAAGGTGTTGAAGAAGGGCTCTGTGAAGATTCCACGCTAGATGTAGGAAAGGGGGGAAAAGCTCAGCCCCCACAACCTCTCCAGTTAGAAGAGGAAAAGGCACCTATTCCTCAGGTCTTGTTGTCTCAGGCGATCTCGGAGTGGAGAGTTGCTCACCCAGGTGTTGCAGACCTAGATCTCCAGGTTAATGTTAGAGGATCCAACGAAACAGCATAGGCCCAGAGCGGGGGTCTCACTGAACAGACTGAGAGACCCACAGTAGCCCACACAGATCTAACAGAGTCTGAGGCTAAAGAAGACGTGAATCCAGCTTCAATCAATCAATCAATCAATCAAAGACATTTATAGAGCGCACTACTTACCCGTAGGGTCTCAAGGCACTTAGGGGGGGGGGGGGTGCCGTTACTGCTCGAACAGCCAGGTCTTGAGCTTCTTCCTGAAGGAGAGGTGGTCTTGGGTCAGGCACAGGTCGGCCGGGAGGGAGTTCCAGGTCTTGGCGGCCAGGTAGGAGAAGGACCTTCCTCCTGTTGTCGCTCTACGGATGCGTGGGACGGTGGCTGGCTGATCGGAGGTGGCGTTTGGGAGCGTAGAAGTTGATTCGGTTGTTGAGGTAGCTCCGGCCTTGATCGTGTAGGGCTTTGTGTGCGTGGGTGAGGAGACGGAAGGTGATTCTTTTGTTGACGGGGAGCCAATGCAGGTCTCTCAGGTGTCCGGAGATGTGGCTGTTTCGTGGGATGTCGAGGATGAGTCTGGCTGAGGCGTTCTGGATCCGCTGGAGTCTCTTCTGGAGCTTGGCGGTGGTTCCGGCGTAGAGGGCGTTGCCGTAGTCCAGTCGGCTGGTGACGAGGGCCTGGGTGACGGTCTTCCTGGTCTCCGTGGGGATCCACCAGAAGATCTTCCGTAGCTTGCGCAGGATGTTGAAGCACGACGAGGAGACAGCGTTGACTTGTCTGGTCATGGAGAGGGAGGAGTCCAGGATGAAGCCCAGGATGCGTGCATGGTTCGTCGGTTTGGGTGCGGTGCCCAGGGCGGGGGGCCACCAGGAGTCGTCCCAGAAGGTGGGCAAGGAGCCCAGGATGAGGACCTCCGTCTTGTCCGAGTTCAGTTTCAGGCGGCTGGTCGTCATCCACTCGGCTACATCCTTCATCCCTTCGTGCAGGTTGGCTCTGGCGGTGGCGGGGTCGTTGGTCAGGGAGAGGATCAGCTGGGTGTCGTCGGCGTAGGAGATTATGTTGAGGTTGTGTTGGCATGCGATGGCCGCGAGGGGGCTCATGTAGACGTTGAAGAGGGTAGGGCTCAGCGAGGATCCTTGAGGGATGCCGCAGATGACTTCGGTGGCCTCTGACTTGTACGGTGGTAGGCGGACTCTCTGTGTTCTTCCGTCGAGGAAGGAGACGATCCATTCCAGTGCCTTCTCCTGGATTCCGACGTTGCTGAGGCGCTGCACTAGGGTGCAGTGGCAGACAGTGTCGAAGGCCGCGGAGAGGTCTAGGAGGATGAGGGCCGCTGTTTCTCCGTTGTCCATCAGGGCTCGGATGTCGTCGGTGGCGGCGATGAGGGCAGTCTCGGTGCTGTGGTTGGCTCGGAAGCCGGACTGTGAGGGGTCGAGGGATCCGTTCGTCTCGAGGAAGGTGGCCAGCTGTTTGTTGACGGTCTTCTCGATGACTTTGGCTGGAAACGGGAGTAGCGAGATGGGGCGGTAATTCTTGAGTTTGGTGGGGTCTGCTGTAGGTTTTTTGAGTAGAGCGCTGAGTTCGGCGTGCTTCCAGCTCTCGGGGAAGGTGGCGTTGTCGAAGGAGGTGTTGATAATGTCCTGCAGGTGGGGTGCGATGACAGCGTCGGCCTTGTTGAAGACGTGGTGAGGGCAGGGGTCGGTTGGAGATCCGGAGTGGACGGAGTTCATCATGCGGACGGTGTCTTCGGTGCTGATCGGAGTCCAGGCTCGGAGGGTGGTGGTGGGCGGAGTTGCTGTGGTCGTGGCGTGCGTTGGTTGGGTGCTGAAGCTGTTGTGTATGTCCGCGATCCTGTTGTGGAAGTAGGAGGCGAGGGAGTTGCAGAGGTCTTGCGAAGGGGTGATGTCGTTGTTTCCGGCGTTGGGGTTGGAGAGCTCTTTCACGATGTTGAAGAGTTCCTTGCAGTTGTGTGCGTTGTTGTCCAGCCGGTCCTTGAATGCAGTTTTCTTGGCGGCGCGGATCAGTTGGTGGTGCTTCCGGGTGGCGAGTTTGAGGGTGGTCATGTTGTCCGGTGTAGGTTCCTTTCTCCAGACTTTCTCGAGGGCTCGGCAGTTCTTCTTGGAGCTCTTGAGTTCGTCGGTGAACCATGGGGCTTTCTTGCTGCCGGGTCGCTGGGCGGGGTCCTCAGAGGGGCGAGTTCGTCCATGCAGTTGCTGATCCACTTCGTGAGGTTGTCGGCGGCCTGGCTGGGGTTCGCTGAGCTGGCAGGAGGGTGCTGGCTCAGGGAAGCGGCGAGCTGGTCGACTGTGATCTTGTTCCAGCTTCTACGGGCAACCTGTTGCTGGTGGTGGTGGATAGTCGTTCTTTCGAAGGTGAAGTGGACACAGCTGTGGTCCGTCCAGTGGAGTTCTGTGGCGTGGCTGAAGGCGAAGTCTTTGCTGGAGGAGAAGACGGCGTCGAGTGTGTGTCCGGCGAGGTGGGTGGGGGTGCTCACCAGTTGCTTGAGTCCAACGTTGGCGAGGTTGTCGAGCAGGGTGCTGGTGTTGCGGTCGTTGTTGTTCTCCAGGTGGAAGTTGAGGTCCCCCAGGAGGATGTAGTCAGCGGAGGGGAGGGCATGCGGGCTGACGAAGTCAGCGATGTCCTCGCTGAATTGAGTGCGTGGTCCCGGGGGTCGGTAGATCAGGGTGCCTCTGAGGGTGGTCTTCGGGTCGGTGTGGATCTGGAAATGCAGGTGTTCGGCGGTGGTTAGGGTGTTGTCGGTGCTAGTCGTGAGTCGCTTCTATATTAAATATGTTTTCAGTCCTCACAATGGAAATAAGGAAGGGTTTTGCTGAGTCTTCTGCTAACCAAGCTGAAATAAGAAGCTACTGTTAGTCTTTGGACAATAAAATTGATGGCCTCACAATTAGAACTGGAGTCCTTGAAGAGACAACATCGTCATTATCACTCCACTTAGACCAGGCGAAAAGGGATATTCAGAGGCTCTCTAGAGAGGAGCAAGCACTAACGGATAGACTGGAATCATTAGAGAACAACACAAGGAAGGGGAACCTCCGTATCTTGAACATACCAGAGAGCTCTGAGGGATCAGACATAAAGCAATTTATAGCGGTATTGCTGAAAGAGTCTTTGACGTTGGACCACTCAGTGGAAGAGCTAGCTACAGATATCCAAAGAGTACATAGGGATCCTTTCAAACGGAACGCGCAGAAAGTAAAACCATGCAAAATCTTGGTTAACTTTCACACCTATGTTCTGAAAGAACAAATCCTAAACTTAGCACTTAAACAAAAATCTCTGCCTGGGAAGGGGTTTTCTTTCTTGATAAGGTCAGATCTTTCAAGAATCACCTTAGAGAAACAATGGGAGTTCGGGAGGCGTCTTGAAGCTTTTAGAGCACTGGGAGCCACAGCTCAACTCACATTCCCTGCAGCCATGAAAATCATGCACAATAATAAGATGACCTATATTAGGTCTGTCCAGGCAGCTGATGATCTCTTGATGCAGTTAGGAAGTAAAAATAAGGTGTGAATAGAAGTTTAGGGACTCAATTAGAGAGTGGTCTGAATCCCTATTTGTAGCAACAAGATTTGGTGCAAAACCTATTATGCTTTCCTTTTCTTTTTGACTTAAAGTCACTGATCCAAAGGAAAGAAGAGAAAGGAAAAAAAAAATCTGAATAAATTAACCTTAAAGGTAAATGGGGAAAAAAGGGAAAAAAGGAAAAAAATAAAAAGAAATGAAAAAAAGAAAGAAAAAAATAAACCAAAAAAAAAACCTTATAATTTAGAAAGCAAAAAAAAAAAATGTAACGAGTAGCTATCACTAGGTATTATCCAATTTTTCTTTTTTTGGGTTTTTCCCACGTATAGAGGGCGGCGTTTCCTCTCGGGAGTTTGCGGAGGGGCGCTATCAACCAGACATCGTTCCGGTTAGATATCGCAAGGGTTTTCCATGGGTGGGGGTGAGGGAAGGGGGGCGGCACTTAGTTAGGGAAGGTGGTGGGGGGAGGAAAAATGGAAAAAAGTCCTCAATAATCCAAGGCAGGTTAGAAAGAAAGAAGATTTTCAATCTTAGTTTTCAGGGCAATGTGGGTCTCTATCAACAGGATATGCTCGTATTTCTTTTGTTTATGTACTCTAATGACAAAGATGGTTAATATAAAATATGTCTCCTGGAATATTAACGGTCTACGCACCAAACCTAGGGCAAATAATATCATACAATATCTGCGAGATATGGAGGCGCAGGTCATTATTCTCCAGGAGACCCATTTAACACACTTAGAAATGGCTGATTTGATTAAGAAAAATAGATGGATTGACTTTGCAGTTTCAACTACTTAGATGTTAAACAGTAGAGGTGTCTCTATAATTTTTAAAAAAGGGGCCAAAGCGAGGTTATTATCTCAACAGGTGGACCCAGGTGGCAAATGGGCCATTGCATCAGTGATGATGGCTGGTTCTCAAATCACAATTTTGGGCTATTACGGGCCGAATCAAGACGATCCATCTACACTGGAGGCTATGTTTTCTCAGTTTTTGTCTTTCCCAGAGCCAACCATCATAGCGAGTGATTTTAACGTGGTACTAGATCCGATCTTGGATAAATCCCCCAATAATAGATCCTTAGTCCTATCTAAATCTAGGCATGTGTTACACTCTGCAATGAAAACGTGTGGTTACCTGGACATATGGAGAGAGAAGTCCGGGAACCAGCAAGGAGTGTCCTTTCGGAACTATAAATACAAACACCAGTCAAGGATAGACTTTATTTTGATTAGTCAGAGGCTGGCTGATCATGTTAAATCTATTGAGTATCTTCCAATACATCTTTCAGATCATGCTGCTGTGATAATGGATCTAGCACAAGGAACGGAGAGGCTGGCACCAAGATGGACTTTTGATCGTTCACTTCTCTCTTCTGATGAGGACATGGAATACCTCAACTTTGAGTGTCACAACTTTTTTTTAGATAATGACAACACAGCACCTGCTAGGATCATTTGGGATTCATTTAAAACGTTCCTGAGGGGGCTCATAACAGGGAAAACATCATATAAAAGAAAGCAGTATAAGGAACAAATATCTTCAATTGAAAAAAGTATAGTCAAACTCCAAAATATTATTGATTCCAGTAGAGGAGCAGAAGAACCTATCATCGATACATATAGAAAGCAAATGGCCTATCTGAAAACTAATCTTGGTGTAGTATTAAATCTCAGATTGCAACAGAGATGGCAGGCAAGTAAGCTGGCACATTTTGAATACAGTGAAGCTGCAGGTAAAATGCTCGCCTGGAAGACTAAAACAGACCAGGCCCGGACCAACTTAGCCACGATTAAGTTGGGTAATATTGATTGAATAGCTTTATTTCGATATAAAAACATATCATAAAAGCATTGCATTACATCAATTTAGTAAAAACAGTTTGACAATACACATTATAAAAAGCCTACGGAATCAGCAGTCGCATTAAAAGAGTGAATTATTTAGCCAAGTCATAAGAGCAGGTACAGGCAAAAGCACATTACTGGGTCAACAATTTCTTTGCAGTTCTTATCCGCCAAGCCCAGCCCAGGAATTTTGCCATACAGCAGGCAAAGAAGGGACGGGCATCTGAACGTAATATGCGTAAGGCTTCCAGGTGTGATCTAGTGCCCAAACTCCTACATAAAGGCTTCAGCCATCTCGACCTGGGCACCGCATAAGCATAACACTCAAACAACAAATGAGCAATGGACTCAACCCTTGAGTCACAGAAGGGGCAATATGGTACAGTTTGAAATGGTGGTTTCCAGGTGGAAGTTAACAACCCTAAGGGAAGTACTCCTACCCTAAATTTGAAGTACAATGATCTGTCACCCAGGTTATGAATTGAGTCCAGGTAAGGTTCTCTATAGGGGAGCTCCTTAATTAAAAGGAACTGAACAACAGATTTACAATGCTTAGGATTGCACATTCTCTCGTTATCCACCCATAACCAATAAGCCTTCTTTAGCATTTGCTTAAAAGGTGCTGTTCTGTTGACCCAAGCATCTCCTAGACCCAATTCATGAAGAAGCCGCTTAACCTCCCTGAGCCAGGTTACCTTATGCCAGCCCGATAGGGATAGGAGTTCACTTAGGGCATTGGCATAGCTGCACAGTTCTGGAACATTCCATATCCTGGCCCATAATAAAAGGGGGCGTAGCCTAGCTTGTTCACATATTGGGCGTGTACCTGCATCAAGCAAGAGGGGGAGTGTAGGGGTACTGTGGGGTAACTTCATGAGATCTTTATGGAAGTTGTTTTCGAGGTGGGTTAAGGTGTCAACTCTCTGTACGCCCCACAGTTCAGCGCCATACAATGCTGCACTCACCACCCTTGCCCTGTAGATGTCTAATAGTGCCCCAATGGGTTTGAGAGATGAGGCACGTTGTTCTTTGAGCAGGGCCCCTGCAACCCTCTTATGGGTCAGAAACACCTTTTGGTGGTGTGCCTTCCAACTCATAGTGTTGCAGAGTCCAATGCCCAGGTAGTCAAACTCTTTGACTCTTTCGAGTGGGACAGAGTCTAGAGCAGGAGGGACAACAGATTTCCTGGGGGGGTTAAGGACAAGGAATTTGGTTTTGCTTATATTTATAGACAGGCCCTTGATGTCACAGAAGGCCTTAAAGCTAGAAAGCAACTTTTGGATACCTGCTGGTGATTTTGAGATTAGAAGGGTGTCATCCGCAAATAGGAGCGTCGGTACTTTCCTACCAGCCAGGGAAGGTGCATCTGATGGTTGTTGAAGAAGATGCTCCACCACTCCGTTAACATAAAGAGAAAACAGAGTGGGGCAAGCACGCAACCCTGGCGGATGCCCCTATCTGCAGGGATACGAGCTGTTTTTTCCTCCTGGACACCCCATCTAATCTGGGCAAAGTTGCTTTCATGAAACTTGATAAGCAAAGCCAACAAGTAAGGGGGTATACCCAATCCGTCCAGGACATTCCACAATTGGGCTCGTGGGACCAGGTCGAAGGCAGTTCGCAAGTCTATAAAGACTAAATACAAACTGCCCCTACCCAGTACAAGCACTTTCCAATATAGCATTAGGAGGCGGAATGTCTGCTCGATGGTGCCTGTCCCTGTTCTAAAACCTGCCTGGAAATCTGACAGAACCTGGTTTTCTTCGGCCCACTGCAAGATCCTACCTAGTACCACTTTGCCCGCAACCTTTTGTGTTGAGTCAAGCAGACTAATAGGGCGATAATTGGCTGGGTCGTCCCGACAGCCTTTCTTAAAAATTGGGACGACCTCAGCGCCCCTCCAGGAATCAGGAAGAGAGCCTTCCAGCAGAGCCTCATTCAAGAGTGAGGCAATTAGTCTACTCCACAAAGATGGATTTTTCTTCAACAGGTCACCCGGAATTCCATCAGGGCCTGCAGCCTTATTGGTTACAATACACATGATTGCCCCTTCGACTTCCTTACTACTGAAGGGGCAATCATTAATTGTAGTAACAATTGGGGGTCTGGCCAGGAAACCCATGCTTGGTTGAGGTACACCTAGTGGAACAGAGTACAGCTTGGAAAAGTGGGCGAACCAGACGTCACCAGGAATATTACAGGTAAGCTGTAGATCAAGGGGCTTGTCCCTGGCTCTCAGCAGATCCCAAAACCCCTTGGAATCTTTCCTATTACTTGCCTCCATTAACTCCCTCCAAAAACTATAATCATGAGCCTCCTTAGCCTCGGCCACAGTTTTTTTGTAAAGTTTCCTCGCAAGTCTGATATTGCCTGGGTCCTTGTTCTTCACTGCGGAAATGAGTTCCCCCTTAGCAACCCGACATTTGGAGGAATACCACTTGTCTCTTGCCTTAGAAGCACCTTTCACTACAACCCTCGCACTGGTTTGGGGAATGATAAACAGTTTGCTTAATGCCACAATAGTTTCTGTGAATATCGGTAAAACAATTTGGCTGGTAACACCTAAGGCATCGAGACGCGGCCCCACCGCTGACATGATGGTCCCTGCTTGTGCCATCCTTTCTTCATCCGCTGCTGCTTTAGCCCACTTTAGGCGCCTGCCACAGTTTGAGGGTACAAGTTCATGGGAGGTTTTCCACTTGTGGGCAGACTTGGCTAGGTTCCCAATCTGCCAAGGCGGAGTGAGGGTTAAGGATAGAGGATTATGGTCACTATCACAAGACACTATGACTTCCATGTCTTGATGAAATGACCAAAGATTGTAATTCAACATGATATAGTCTATTCTGGAGGTGTGTCCCGTCCTGTTATAGGTATGCGCACCCATAAGGTCCGATTTGGATCGTCCGTTAGTTGGTCTCAGGTCATGTTCCATGCAGATTGCATTGATGTCTATTGCACTCTGCGTCCATTTTTGAATCGGATCTAGAGTCAGGGTGGGGATACCTCTCCTTGTATCCTCGTCCCAAGTGTCCAGAATGTCCTCCCTAGCCAGTGGCTCAAAGCAGCAGTTGAAGTCGCCTGCGAGGAGAACATAAGAATCGATACTGCAAGCGACTAGTTCACTATTTAATCCTGTAGAGGATAGCGATGATGCCCCTCCCCTGGCCCCCCTTAGATAAAGGTTAAAGACTTCTAGCTTCCTTCCCCCTTGGCAGCGCATAGTTAACCTCTGAAGGTCAGGAGATTGAGTGGTCTTTTGGCTTACACTTAGACCTAGTGCAATGCTAACCCATATAAGAAGGCCGCCAGATGGGCGACCTTTGCATCCATGTTGTTGGGAAGCTGGAACGAAGTAGGTTGTGAAGCCTACTCTGTGCCTGGGTTCTAGGCACCAGGTTTCCTGCAAGAGGCAGATGTTATAAGGGTCCAAAAAAGCGTTCCATTCTGGGATTTCATAGTTACGGGCAAGCCCTGCCACATTCCAGCTTAGAATCTTTAACAGAGGAACGCCTAGGGTAATCCGCCTTGATGGATTGACAGGTACAGCCGAATTAGACACAGGACCTGCCACCACTGCAGCCGCTCTATTTAACCTTTGCGGTGGCTCAATCTGCTGTTGGTTAAGAGCCCTTGCTACACCGGTCAGCTTCACATCTGTTGGAACGTTCTGAATGGGTGACAAGGGAATCATAAGAGGTGGGTCCAGCAGTTGCACTACATCTTGAGATTCTAAAGTGCTTAAGGTGTTCAATCCCCCCTCTATAGGCAAAGCATGTAGCATTCCTTCTGGACCTGGGGGGCTAGCGACAGTAGGTTCTATCAATAAGGAAAAAGATTCTATGATCCCTAGGGCCAGTGGTGGAGGGGCTTTTTTCGCTGCTTGAGAAGCAGGTTGCCTTGGAAGTCAATCTACCTCCTCAAGACCACCAAACCTATTCGAGGTTGGGAGGCCGTTCCACTGTATAGGGAGATCTTGGTGGTTATTAGGGTGACTCCTCCATGTGTGATGGCATTCCAGTGACCAGTCATCTTCCCGGGTATGTCTGGGGCGTGGTGGGTAGAAGAAGGACAGTGGCCTAGGTATGACAAGAGAACCTTCACCTATAGGCCAAGAGCAAATGTGGTGTGCCGTATGTGGGTCCTCAAAGGTCACCACTATACAATCCCCGGGACTGGTTTTCCTTGTGGGGCCCACCCAGGGAATTCTACGTACCATCAGAACTCTGCTTCTCCGACCATTGGGAATTGGTCTATTCACATTAAGCCAATGCATTATCTTATTCTTCAGAGACCAGTGGTTCTTGTATTGACCATTTCCGATCTGGGGGACCCCGTCAAAACAACCACGTAATCATTGGCCTCTGGAGGAAGATCAATATAGCCCCCTCTAAAATTATTCTTAGCTGGAGGGCCCTGGGTCAGTTGATAAGCAGCTTCACTGGGCGGAGGTCTAAGAGAAACACCTGCATTTGGATTTACTGATGGTTGAGGAGTGGGGCGCTTGGGAGCCTTAGGTTTGGGAGCGGTGGTAGTTTGATCCACACCCACGGTCCGCGGTTTGGGAACTGGCCGTACAAAAACTGGTACTGGAGGGGGAAGTTGTGGGGCTTGTGATATTGGGTCTTGTGATATTGAGTCAGCAACAGGAAGACCCTGATTTTCTAGACTTCTCAGGCCAAGAGTGGCCAAGGCAATAATGCTCTTTTCCATCTCTAGCAGGTTATTTTCAATACGTGAGAGTCTGAGATTGAGGGGAGAAAGAAGTTTCTTAAGAGTTTCCCAAACTAAACCTATGAATTCCCCATCCTTCCCTTCCAGACCCTCTACATGTAAGCCCTCATCCTCTGCAGTTATAGTAGTAAAGGCAGAGGCTGTCCCCTCTTTGGCTCCCTCTCGTTGTGGCTGTTCCCTGGGGATACACCCTCTATTACATTGGGTACCGGAACACTAGCCAATTTCAGTTGTGCTACCGCAATTTTAGCCTTTTTACGAGAGTAAGCAGACCGGGAATTGCGTTTCCTTTTGGGTAGTTTGCTATTAATATTATTACACCTAGGTGTGTTTGAAATTACCGGGGTGGGAGAATTAGAACTAGCATCTTGCTCGGGAGTAACTACTGGTAGGTTTGCTTCGCCTGTCTGAGTTGGTGGCTCTAGGGCTGGGGAAAGAGAGGGTAGAATCGGGATCTGATGAACATCTACCTGCGTGACTACACAATGGGGAATGGCTGGGCACTCCGGGGTAACCGCAGTAGCTATGTGGCCCAGGGAGGATTTTTTTGAGAGTGCAATGACCTGGGACAATCTTCTGGCGGCTGCCAATTCCAAGGAGACACGAGTCTGAAGTTTGGAAATTTCTTGGTCTATGGCTAGATTGGTACGGGTAATGAAGCCATCCATGGGGCCATTAATTGGTGGGCCACCCTTGACGGCCTTACTCCGAGTTAACCTGGTGCAAATAACTTAGCAACAACAAGGGCAACCACCTAGCCTGGCACTAGAATAAGGATAATGGAATGGTTTGCCTATTTAGACCCAGTAGATCAAATGTAGGGAAAAGGGCGAAAGAGGGTGGGCCAGTCCAGGCCTCGCAGACCTCGAACGGCCTCAAACGGCCCGCTCTTTGCCCGGTCTTCGCCCCGGTCGCTCCCGCGCGCTCCACCCAGTTAAATAGGGCTGGGACAGGGCTGGGGGCGTGGCCGGCAGGGAGAGCGGCCACAGGTGTGACACGCAGGGACTCCTGGGCAATGGAGTCCCTGCTAGGCTGCTCGCAGCCCTGCCGGTTCACGAGGGCTTAGTTCTTCATCTGCTCCACTCCCCGCAGTGACTCCTGGCGCAGCGGGACCCGCGCAGCGGGTCCGGCAAGATGCAGATTCCTCCCCTCAGCACGGGGCACAATCCAGCGATGGCAGGCAGAGATTCTCGATCCTCTGGGCAGCAACAGTAAGCAGCAAGGTTGCAAGTTGGGTATAAGCTTTTAACATCAGATGCCGACACAAGGAAGGCCTTTAAAGAATTCTTTGAAACCATCTATAGAGAGGAAATTGCAACTCGTCCTGATGAGGTCACAGACTGGTTATCACATATAGTCTTACCTACATTAACAATTGAAAAATCCCAATTTTTAGATAGCGTCATAACTGAAGGAGATGTAAGGGCAGCCATAAATAGAAGTAAGAAGGGTAAAGCTGCAGGTCCGGATGGCTTACCTGCAGAAATTTACAGAACTTTAGAAGCTGAGATAGCTCCCTTTCTTACAAAATTGTTTAACCAAATCCTCCTTGATGGTCATTCTCCGCCGTCATCTTGGGACAATGCATCAATTACTCTCATCCTCAAACCCGGGAAACCTAAAGATGCCTGTGAATCATATAGGCCAATCTCAATTTTAAACGTGGACTACAAGATCTTCACCACAGTATTGGCCTCCAGGTTGGCTACGGTAGCCCCCTCAGTTCTACATGCTGATCAAAAGGGATTTGTAAAGGGGCGACAGCTATATGAACTGACTTATGAGCTCATAGGGGCAATAGACATAGCGGTTACACAGAACCTCCCTCTGTCTGTCCTCACGTTAGACGCAACCAAGGCCTTCGATAGGGTCAACTGGGTATACTTATCGGGGGCCTTGGCTAAATTCGGCGTGGGTGAGGGATTTCGCCGTACAGATGATTTGCTGTATCGAAGCCCAGTGGCAAGCCTACTGATTAATGGGGAGTTGTCAGATCCCTTCTCTATAACTAGAGGGACACGGCAGGGTTGTCCGCTCTCCCCCCTGTTGTTTGATTTCTACATTGAGCTCCTCGCACAACAACTGAGGAGAGAGACGACCATCAAATCTTTTTGTCACAGAGGGTGGGGGAGAAAGGTGGCTCTATATGCTGATGACCTGCTGATTCTCACATCAGATGTTGCCACAGCCCTCCCGGTAATATTTGAAATTGCTCGGCGCTTTGGTCAGATATCGGGCTACCAGATCAACACTTCTAAAACAGAGATGTTGGTTTGGAATGATGACGTCACTGCACTGGAGATACAGCCCGGTAAATCTATGCGCTATTTGGGCTTAAATATTATTAAAGACCTTAACAAACTTGCCATTGTTAAGCTCACTGCAGTTGCCAAAGAATGTAGAAAGTTGATGCAATTGTGGTCTCATCTGCAACTATCTCTAATTGGGAGAGTAAATTTGATTAAGATGGCTATCCTGCCTAAGATTTCATTTCTGTTCAACACTATACCTCTTTATTTTGATCAGACATACATAACTAAGTTACAGTCAGATATCACCTCTTTTATTTGGAACAAAAAACTTTCAAGAATTGCTTGGAAGAAGCTGAGGAGGCGATGGGAAAAGGGGGGACTGGCTGCCCCAGATTTGAAAATATATGCATGGGCATTTCAACTGTTGCATACTCAAATCTTGTTAAATAAACCGACAGACCATGGGGTAGACCTGATGTTTTCAGCCATGTTGAAGGGGAAGGTCTAAGTCAGTCAGGGTACCTATTCAAATTTGGCAACCCGAAATTCTTTAAAAAGATTAAATTGAAGGTTCTAAACGGTTTAGCAAAAATGTGGAATGAAATAACAAACTTCATAACACAAGGGTATTTCTGTGACAAGACACCGCTCTGGGGGTTACCTGATAGTCTGGCCTGGCTAGAAGACATCCTTGCCACACCTCTGAAAGAGGCGGGCCTAAAAGTTTGGGGAGACCTCTTTTATGAGGGAGACTTACTTTCGTGGGAGCACCTCCAGACAAGGACAAGGTCAACTATCTCGAGGTTTAAATACTTACAAATGACCAGCTGGACACAGGTTTATAACTCTACACCTTTTAAAAGGAACAGGTTTATCCTAGGAGGGTTTAGACAAGTGATAACGAACTTAGTGAGTATTGGTCCAGCTAGAAAGGAGGTCTCAAAATGGTATAGACTCCTGCTTGAGGAATCTGATGGTGAATTTACGCTGCCAGTCCATCTCTGGGGAACCTTAATTATGGGTCAAGATTTATTAAAACTTTGGCCAACCTCATTTGAGCTTCTAAAGAGCTTACTAAAACCCTCTTGGCTTTGCAGGAATCATTTATACACCCTGCATAGAGTGTATTACTCTCCCCAGAGGTTATCTAAATTTGCTTTAGAGAACCCAGTTGTATGTCCAAGATGTGGGCTCCAGGCAGCACCAGACATTCATATGTTTTTTGAATGCCCTCGTCTTGCAACATTTTGGGAAGCAATAGGGGAGACCCTCACAATATCGTTGGGCTTCCCAGTTATCATAGATCTATCCTTAGTAATCTTTGGGATCCTGTCAGGATCACAGGGAGAAGCAAGAAGTCTTGCCTTCTATACTATTCTCTTGGCAAGAAGAGAGATCTGCAGGAGGTGGAAGGATCCCCTACCTCCTTCACATGGAGACTGGTTGGCATCCATCCTCCAGACGGCCAGAATGGATCAAGCTAGACTGGGAAGCAAAAACAAACAAACCTTCTGGTACTTGCTTGTATGGGCACAATAAAGATCCGTTTTTTTTTTGGTTTTTTTTCCCCCGGGTCCAATGATTACACAACTATGGTGCCCATGTTTCAGCCTTCGAGGCGACAGATCACCGGTCAAGCCCGGTCGAAACTGTACTGGGGGCGGTCGTAACGGCAGCCAAAGTGAGACTGAGCCAGTAACAGCTGTGGGATGTCGGGTCCCCCCTGACCATAAGATCCCATCCAGTATACACAGAGACAGCGGTTCTTTGGCCTGTTTCTAGATGGCTTTCTTCTACCATGGTGGATATGAGGACAAAGAAAAAAAAAAGATTTGGAAGCAGATTGTATTTTTTTAATGTTGTTTTGTGTCATGTTTTTGATGATGCTTGGTTAAAACGTTTTATTGCATAGAGGAATTCATTATGTAAAATTGAGAAGTTTCTCTAGTGACATGGAATGCTTGTACATAGGACCTGTGCTGTGTTTCTAAAATGTTATTTAAAAAATGATTTTGGTGTAAATGAATGCCTTTTATATTTTTGAGAAGGAATTATTAGTGGTTGCCTCATTAAATAAATATATTTGAACCTTTTACAATGATGTCACCGGCATTACCTCAGATTAGGATGCAGATTGAGTTTCTTTCTGGTTGGTTTGTGTCATGTTTTTGGATAATGCTTGGAAAATTGGTTTTGCAGCATAGGGGAATTGCATTATGTAAAATTGAGAAGTTTCTCTAGTGACATGGAATGCTTGTACATAGGACCTGTGCTGTGTTTCTAAAATGTTATTTAAAAAACGATGTTGGTGTAAATGAATGCCTTTTATATTTTTGAGAAGGAATTATTAGTGTTTGCCTCATTAAATAAATATATTTGAAGCTTTTACAATGATGTCACCTGCATTACCTCAGATTAGGATGCAGATTGAGTTTCTTTCTGGTTGGTTTGTGTCATGTTTTTGGATAATGCTTGGTAAATAGGTTTTGCAGCATAGGGGAATTGCATTATGTAAAATTGAGAAGTTTCTCTAGTGACATGGAATGCTTGTACATAGGACCTGTGCTGTGTTTCTAAAATGTTATTTTAAAAAAGATTTTGGGGTAAATGAATGCCTTTTATATTTTCTATATATCTGTTACCATAGCAACTCCCTCCTCACTTAACTCACAGGTTCAAAAGTTTATTCTACAATGTTGCAAATGAACTAAGCAAGGATGTTTGACCTCTCAATACACCAGCTTATCCGATGAAATGTTTCTTTAATTGACTTTTTCCTAACCATTCAAATTGCTTCTTTCACAAAACACAACCATGCACCCTAACTTTTAGTTTTTAACTATCTGAATCCACTAATCATTGCTTGTGATTCAAGAGCAGTGAAACTTCACAATTATTTTTTTGTAAACTCCTACTATTCCAACTGCCATTTAATTCCCACACTTCAACTGACTGGACCAGAACCTTCTCTCATCATGTATTCTGTCTTCATTATTGGACATAGCTACATCCACTGGGCTCAAAGGTATGCAGCTTGCAGACATTTTCACAACCTTGATTTAACAAATGTGGAAATCAAGTGGATTGGCCAGAGAGGATTGAGATGTCACCAATTGATACCATTGGTGAAAACCTTTTTGCATCTGCCAAACCCTGACCTCTTAATAGTGCACTGTGGAGGAAATGACTTGGGCACTTTGACTGGGGTAGGTCTGGAAATGCTTTTAAAGGACACCTTTGATCAAGTGATGACACTTTTTCCACAAACTGCCTTGGTATATTCCAATATATGTCAAGGACAGAAATGGAACTGGTCCAACCAATTTTGTCCACAATTTGAGAAAGCACGGAAACATGTGAATAAATCTGTTTCTGCTTACATGAGATACTATGGAATGGGTTCAATATACAATAATAACTTGCGTTTCAACATGCAAGATTTCTACAGAGGAGATGGTGTGCACTTCTCAGATGAGGGGAATAAAATATTCCTCCTGAATTTAAGACTGTGCATTGGAACCTACTTGTAGGTACCTAAATCAGCCACAGAACCCAAAAGCTCTTTTCAGAGCTACCCTACCTCTGATCACTAAAAATGATTATCTTTCTCTAACTTTTTTCACTATTTTTCACCAGAGTACGCTCCCCGGTACGCTCCCCGGTGCGTGTACCGGGCGCTCCCCCCGCGAAATGTAATTTTTTTTTTTTTACCATATATGTCCCTCCGAAACTCCCCTCAGCAAACCTAGAGGGTCAGGGGGTGTCTACTGTGCCCCTTTTTACCCATTCCCAATGTTGTTTGTCCTCCATCTTGTATCTCAATTCGACCGAAACACAAAATGGCGGACTCCCGTAGCGCTCCCAAAAGAAATGTGGGAAACGAAATTACATAAAAACCACTGGACATACTTTCACCAATTATAGCATAGACCCTACTATATACCAGTCCCTACCATTATCCCACATTTGATGGTATTCCATTCAGTCATTTGGGCTGTAGCCCTGTCTAAATATCCTGAGGTAAATTACATGACAAAAACACATATGAAAGTGTTGGAATTTACAACCAATTAAAATGTTACTTTCGTTTCCTACTTTTTTTTCCTGACATTTGATTGGTTATGTACATGAATATAAATGAAAAATGAGAGGGAAACACGGCAATTTTGACTACAACTACCTGAGATACATCTTTAAAAGATTTTCTCATTTATCTTCATCAGCTACCTATAAGGTACGTTATAAATTTGTGAAGGGGCACTTTAAGTTCATTTGTAAAAACGTTTTCTGACAGTTATTTGCTGTCCCTCTGTTATAATTACAAATTGGGATAAGCTTCTCTGTTATAGTTATAGATTGAATTAGGCTTCTCTGGTATAATTATGAATTTTATTAGGGTTCTTCACATACACTTTTTTATATTTCTACTTCCTACCTCATACCATACTCTGCCCAAAGATAACTTCACTGTTAAAAAACTCACAAGTACCTGTCTGAACTTAAACCCAACAGTGCCCTATATCTACTTATATATTTATTTTTTATGCCATTTACAGCAAGAAAATGGAAGGAGAACAAAATAAAATTAATATTTCTTTTGAAATTGATCTGGAGAACAATCCTAAGGAAGAGATTGATGAATTAGACTTTTTGGCTCAGTCTCTGGACCAAGACTTAGTTAATTGTGTGGAAGAAATTGAATCATGGAATCCAAATGAGGACATACCTGAAGAAATAATGTTGGAAATTCTTTTAGATTTTGAAAAATCACAGCAATAAATTTTTATTTCAAAAATTAAAAGTTGTTCGAGACATTATTCTTTTTTATATGTATATTATGAAATAGTACCAAAATAGATATAATATAAAGTGAGACTTATAGTATACTGTGCAACTTTTTTGTTACATAGTAATTTTGCTCATAGTTACTTCCTTTCTCCCACTATATTATCTCCAATGTGTATTTAACATCTCTTTATCATCTTCTACCTCCATGTTGTTTCTGCTTTCCTGACAGACTATGGTATGAATTCCATATACCACAATAACTTCTGTAACAACATGCAAGATATCTACAAATGAGACGGTGTACATTAAATTTTAGACTCTGCATTGGTACCTACATGTTGGTACTTAAATAAAAAAAATTAAAAAAAGAACAATTTTAATAATAAACCTACATTTTTTGAAAAGTCTGTCATTCTTTTTTCCCCATGGTACGCTCCCCGGTGCGCGTACCAGGCGCTCCCCCCGTAAAAATCAGAAAAAAAATTAAAAAATGTTTTTGCCCTGCAAAGCCCTTTTATAGCCCTCACTTCAAACCTATGGGGTCAAGGGGGTCTACTCTGGCCCCTTATGGTCAATTCCCCCTTTGTTTTTGCCACCTCTTGTGTCTCAATCCTACCTAGACACAAGATGGCGGCCGCTCCGGACTGTTTAGAATGTTTACAGACACCCGAGAGCCAATCAGCTTTCCGCACGCAAGTCGCGTAGTGCGCCCGGTGCGCTCCCCGGTGCGCGTACAGGGGCGCTGCCATAGATATATATATTTTTTTGAACATAAATTACTCAAAATCCTCTGGAGCACATTTCTTGAGACCTAGCAAAGGCACATCAGGCTACCAGTCCCTACGATTTTGCCAAGTTTGGTGGAAATCCATTCAGCCGTTCGGGCTAAAAGTGAGTTTGACCGCCCTATGGAAATTAACATGGGGAAAACACGTTT
The DNA here is from genome assembly GCF_964263255.1 of Lissotriton vulgaris. NCBI lineage: Eukaryota > Metazoa > Chordata > Amphibia > Caudata > Salamandridae > Lissotriton > Lissotriton vulgaris. The sequence goes on along the minus strand of NW_028251828.1, from coordinate 339 downwards.
TGGGACCCCCCTTTTATCTCGGCCCCCACTTAATGAATCCTCCCCAAACTTTCAAGGAAGGACCGAAGCTCCGCGAAGCAAATTTGAGGAAATTTTCAGGCAGATTCGTCAACCGGTGCCAAAGTTATTCACAATAGAATTTTGAGATTTTGCATTGAAAAAAATCCTAACTATTACTACCTACTGACGACCGCCAGTAGCTTATATATATATATATATATATATATATATATATATATATATATATATATATATATATATATATATATATATATATATATATATATATATATATATATAACCTGGTAGTTATAGTTAGGACCTATTTTCCATAGGAAA